>NC_042957.1:38990690-39290690 GCF_901001165.1 Salmo trutta | reverse complement strand
CAGTACCCGGTCAATAACAATGAATGGACAAGAGAGGCTGATGTGAATAACATGTTGGGAGGGTGGGGGGCACAGGATTGTCTAGCCTCATCATATTTTTAACACCAGCCCCTCCCTTCCTCCGTCCCTCGTTTTTTTGTTGACGGTTTTGCATTCATTTTGAGATGATTTGGCATGGGTGGTGGGGGGAGATAATGAAGGAGAGTGTTTGTAGGGTTCCCAGTTGTATTTATAGATATTCATAGATTAGTAATCTGTATCTTAATTTAAACCAGTTTGATACAGCAGGAAAAGAATCCTGCAGTAAGAGGAAATGTGAGTTGTTATGTGGATTCTAATTAATTCTGTAGGGGTTGATACATTTTTTGTCAGGGCAAATTAAGTCAGACATTTTAAAGTAGTAATTACAAACTTTAGAAGCGTTTTAAACTTTGAATTTATAATAATAATAATTAATTTAACCTAGGCAAGTCAGTTATGATGGCCTATGAACAGTGGGTTAACTGCCTTGTTCGGGGGCAAAATCAGGATTTTTACCTTGTCAGCTCAGGGATTCGATCTAGCAACCTTTCGGTTACTGGCCCCACGCTCTAACCACTAGGCTACCTGCCGCCCCAAAATCACATTCCATAGGTTTTCAATGGGGTTCAGGTCTGGAGATTGGGCTGGCCATGACAGGGTCTTGATCTGGTGGTCCTCCATCCACACCTTGATTGACCTGGCTGTGTGGCATGGAGCATTGTCCTGCTGGAAAAAACAATCCCCAGAGTTGGGGAACATTATCAGAGCAGACGGAAGCAAGTTTTCTTCAAGGACGACCTTGTACGTGGCTTGATTAATGCGTCCTTCACAAAGACAAATCTGCCCGATTCCAGCCTTGCTGAAGCACCCTCAGGGGCGGCAGGTAGCCTAGAGGTATCTATTCCTTGGTGAATTGTGTTTTGACTGTCTGTGTGTGTGCAGACCGTCACAGGGTGTTGTGTCCCTAACTCCTTCCGGTTGTGAAGGCCACGTTCCCATTCTCCAAGGTGCCACAGGCCTTCCAGAAACTGAAGGGGGCCACGCAAAGGGGAAGACAGTGGTCATCGTGGCTGAAGAGGAGGGGACCCCAGTGACTGAAGAGGATGGGGAGGTGGAGACTGTTAACATGCCAGATTGAGAGGAAGTCAAGGAAGCAGCGCTAAAAAGCTAAACTGCTGTGGTGTCAACACTAAAAATTGTCATGTTCATTAAGTCAAGCTACGGAAAATTAACATTTTAAACAAGTCCAGGTAGTACTCTTTCAGCCCGTTTTCTTTCGTTTGGTGCCTAATGAACACTACCCTGGATAAGGATTATCCATGTCCGTCCTGTAGAATGCTCTTTCTTGACCAGTGGATGCTCCTCAGAAGAGGAAGGGGAGAACCATCCTCCTCAGTGAATTTCAGGGAAATATACAGTTGAAGTCGGAAGTTTACATACACATTAGCCAAATACATTTCAACTCAGTATTTCACAATTCCTGACATTTACTTCTAGTAAAAACTCAGTCTTAGGTCAGTTAGGATCACAACTTTATTTTAAGAATGTGAAATGTCAGAATAGTAGTAGAGTGATTTATTTCAGCTTTTATTTCTTTCATCACATTCCCAGTGGGTCAGAAGTTTTCATTCACTCAATTAGTATTTGGTTGCATTGCCTTTAAATTGATTAACTTGGGTCAAAAGTTTTGGGTAGCCTTCCACAAGCTTCCCACAATAAGTTGGGTGAATTTTGGCCCATTCCTCCTGACAGAGCTGGTGTAACTGAGTCAGGTTTGGAGGCCTCTTGCTCGCACATGCTTTTTCAGTTCTGCCCACACATTTTCTATGGGATTGAGGTCAGGGCTTTGTGATGGCCATTCCAATACCTTGACTTTGTTGTCCTTAAGCCATTTTGCCACAACTTTGGAAGTAAGCTTGGGGTCATTGTCCATTTGGAAGACCCATTTGCGACCAAGCTTTAACTTCCTGACTGATGTCTTGAGATGTTGCTTCAATATATCCACATAATTTTCCATTCTTCATGACGCAATCTATTTAGTGAAGACCAGAGGACATTTCTCCAACCTATGTGCAGTTGCAAACCGTAGTCTGGCTTTTCTATGGCGGTTTTGGAGCAGTGGCTTCTTCCTTGCTGAGCGGCCTTTCGGGTTATGTTGATATAGGACTCGTTTTACTGTGGATATAGATGCTTTGTACCTGTTTCCTCCAGCATCTTCACAAGGTCCTTGGCTGTTGTCCTGGGATTGATTTGCACTTTTCGCACCAAAGTATGTTCATCTCTAGGAGACAGAACGTGTCTCCTTCCTGAGCGGTATGACGGCTGCGTGGTCCCATGGTGTTTATACTTGTGTACTATTGTTTGTACAGATGAACGTGGTACCTTCAGGCATTTGGAAATTGCTCCCAAGGATGAACCAGACTTGTGGTCTACAATTTGTTTTCTGAGGTCTTGGCTGATTTCTTTTGATTTTCCTATTATGTCAAGCAAAGAGGCACTGATCATCCACAGGTACACCTCCAATTGACTCAAAGGATGTCAATTAGCCTATCAGAACGTCCAAAGCCATGACATCATTTTCTGGAATTTTCAAAGCTGTTTAAAGGCACAGTCAACTTAGTGTATGTAAAAGTCTGACCCACTTGAGTTGTGATACAGTGAAATAATCTGTCTGTAAACAATTGTTGGAAAAATTACTTGTATCATGCACAAAGTAGATGTCCTATTCGACTTGCCAAAACTATAGTTTGTTAACTTCTTACATCTACACGTTCCGCTAGCGGAACGTCTGCTCCAATATCCAATGATGGGCGGGGCGCGAAATTCAAACTCCTCTAAATCCGAAAACTTACACTTTTCAAACATATGACTATGTTACAGCTATTTAAAGACAAGACTCTCCTTTATCTAACCAAACTGTCCGATTTCAAAAAGGCTTTACAGCGAAAGCAAAACATTAGATTATGTCAGCAGAGTACCCAGCCAGGAATAATCACACAGCCATTTTTCAAGCTAGCATATCATGTCACATAAACCCAAACCATATCTAAATGCAGCACTAACCTTTGATGATCTTCATCAGATGACACACCTAGGACATTGTGTTATACAATACATGCATGTCTGTTCAATCAAGTTCATATTTATATCAAAAACCAGCTTTTTACATTAGCATGTGACGTTCAGAACTAGCATTCCCACCGAACACTTCCGGTGATTTTACTAAATTACTCACGATAAACGTTCACAAAAAGCATAACAATTATTTTAAGAATTATAGATACAGAACTCCTCTATGCACTCGATATGTCCGATTTTAAAATAGCTTTTCGGATGAAGCACATTTTGCAATAATGTAAGTACATAGCCCGGCGTTACAGGGCTAGCTATTTAGACACCCACCCAGTGTAGCCTTCACCAAAATCACATTTCCTATAAGAAAAATGTTCTTACCTTGCTTGTTCTTCATCAGAATACACTGCCAGGACTTCTACTTCAATAACAAATGTAGGTTTGGTCCCAAATAATCCATCGTTATATCCAAACAGCGACGTTTTGTTCGTGCGTTCTAGACACTATCCCAACGCTAAATCTCGGCCACGAGCATGACGCAAAATATGACAAAAAATTTCGAAATATTCCATTACCGTACTTCGAAGCATGTCAACCGCTGTTTAAAACCAATATTTATGCAATTTATCTCGTAGAGAAGCGATAATATTCCGACCGGGAATCTGCCTGTCTGTAAACTGAGGAAAAAACCAAAAGCCGGGGGCGGGGCGTGTCACGCGCCTAAGGCTTAGTCCATTGACTGACCACTCAGCATTTGCTCTCGTGTGCTTCAGCCAGGGCTTTGAATGACATCATTCCTGTTTTTCCCGGGCTGTGAGACTCCATTGTTGACGTGAGAAGTGTCACGTAAGAGCAGAGATCCTTTGTAAACGACAGAGATAATAAAGAAGGGCAAGAAATGTTCAGACAGGGTACTTCCTGAACAGAAGCATCTCAGGTTTTTGCCTGCCATAGGAGTTCTGTTATACTCACAGACACCATTCAAACAGTTTCAGAAACTTTGGAGTGTTTTCTCTCCAAAGCTAATAATTATATGCATATTCCAGTTTCTGGGCAGGACTAATAATCAGATTAAATCGGGTACGTTTTTTATCCAGCCGTGAAATTACTGCCCCCTAGATGTAACAGGTTAACAAGAAATTTGTGGAGTGGTTGAAAAACGAGTTTTAATAACTCCAACCTAAGTGTATGTAAACTTTCAACTTCAACTGTAAATGTTTAAACATCAAAGTTATTATTTTTAGATAAAACTATACAAAATATATTCACGTCAGCAAATAATTGTTTAAAACACACTGTTTTGAAATGAAGGTCTACAGTAACTTCAACAGCACTCTGTAGGGTAGCATCATGGTGTAGTAGCCAGAGGACAGCTATTTTCTGTCCTCCTCTGAGTACATTGACTTCAGTACAAAACCTAGGAGGCTCATGGTTCTCACCACCTTCCACTTACACAGTAATTATGACAACTTCCGGAGGACATCCTCCAACCCACCAGAGCTCTTGCAGCATGAACTGACGTATTGCCCACCCAATCAAAGAATCAGAATTAATCTAGTCCTGAAAGCATAAGCCACATCTAGCTAACACTGCAGTGCATCAAATGTAGTGAGTAGTTAAAAAGAGAGAAAAACAATAGTTCAATTCTTTTGAACAAATTAATTTATTCAAAAATGAAGGAGAAGCAAGGCAGAGAGCGGGAGAGAGAGAGAGCTAGCTATATTTCCTTGTATTTTTTTCACTTTCACTTACTTAGCCAAATTCAAATTAAATTACTATAAATATTAAACTTTCATGAAATCCCAAGTGCAATACAATGGGGGGAAAAAGTATTTGATCCCCTGCTGATTTTGTACATTTGCCCACTGACAAAGAAAGGATCAGTCTATAATTTTAATGGTAGGTTTATTTGAACAGTGAGAGACAGAATAACAAAAAACATATCCAGAAAAACGCATGTCAGAAATGTTAGAAATTGATTTGCATTTTAATGAGGGAAATACAGCTTCCCTGTAGCTCAGTTGATAGAGCATGGTGTTTGCTACGCCAGGGTTGTGGGTTCGATTCCCACGGTGGGCCAGCACAAAAAAAAAAAAAAAAAATTGTATTCACTACTGTAAGTCGCTCTGGATAAGAGCGTCTGCTAAATGACTAAAATGTTTAAAAAAAATAAATGTAAAAATAAGTATTTGACCCCCTCTCAATCAGAAAAATGTCTGGCTCCCAGGTGTCTTTTATACAGGTAACGAGCTGAGATTAGGAGCACACTCTTAAAGGGAGTGCTCCTAACCACAGCTTGTTACCTGTAAAAAAGACACCTGTCCACAGAAGCAATCAATCAATCAGATTCCAAACTCTCCACAATGGCCAAGACCAAAGACCTCTCCAAGGATGTCAGGGACAAGATTATAGACCTACACAAGGCTGGAATGGGCTACAAGACCATCGCCAAGCAGCTTGGTGAAGTGACAACATTTGGTGCGATTATTCGCAAATGGAAGAAACACAAAATAACTTTCAATCTCCCTTGGCCTGGGGGTCCATGCAAGATCTCACCTCATGGAGTTGCAATGATCATGAGAATGGTGAGGAATCAGCCCAGAACTACACGGGAGGATCTTGTCAATGATCTCAAGGCAGTTGGGACCATAGTCACCAAGAAAACAATTGGTAACACACTACGCCGTGAAGGACTGAAATCCTGCAGCGCCCGCAAGGTCCCCCTGTTCAAGAATACATATACATGACCGTCTGAAGTTTGCCAATGAACATCTGAATGATTCAGAGGACAACTGGGTGAAAGTGTTGTGGTCAGATGAGACCAAAATGGAGCTCTTTGGCATCAACTCAACTCACCGTGTTTGGAGGAGGAGGAATGCTGCCTATGACCCCAAGAACACCATCCCCACCGTCAAACATGGAGGTGGAAACATTATGCTTTGGGGGTGTTTTTCTGCTAAGGGGCGATGGACGGGGCCATGTACCGTCAAATCTTGGGTGAGAACATCCTTTCCTCAGCCAGGCCATTGAAAATGGGTCGTGGATGGGTATTCCAGCATGACAATGACCCAAAACACACGGCCAAGGCAACAAAGGAGTGGCTCAAGAAGAAGCACATTAAGGTCCTGGAGTGGCCTAGCCAGTCTCCAGACCTTAATCCCATAGAAAATCTGTGGAGGGAGCTGAAGGTACGAGTTGCCAAACGTCAGCCTCGAAACCTTAATGACCTCATTAAAATGCCTTAAACCTTAAACCTCATTAAAATGCTAATCCTTTTATAACATTTTTGACATGCGTTTTTCTGGATTTTTTGGGGTTATTCTGTCTCTCACTGTTCAAATAAACCTACCATTAAAATTATAGTCTGATCATTTCTTTGTAAGTGGGCAAACGTACAAAATCAGCAGGGGATCAAACACTGTACATTAAAATAAAGCTTAACTTGTTGTTAATCCAGCCGCTGTGTCAGATTTCAAAATGGCTTTACGGCGAAAGCAAACCATGTGATTATCTGAGGACAGTGCCCAGCACACAAATGCATAACAAATAATTTTCAGCCAGGGAGTTGCGATGCGAAAGTCAGAAATAGCGATATAATATATGCCTTACTTTTGAAGATCTTCTTCTGTTGACACTCCAAAAGGTCCCAGTTACATTACAAATGGTCCTTTTGTTTGATAAAGTCCTTCTTTATATCCATAAAAACTCAGTTTAGCTGGCGCGCTTCAGTCAATAATCCACTCGGTTTCCCTCTTTCAAAATGCATACAAAATGAATCCCAAATGTTACCAATAAACTTATCCAAACAAGTCAATCAACGTTTATAATCAAACCGTAGGTACCCTAATATGCAAATAAATGATACAATTTAAGACGGAGAATCATTATTGTCTTTACCGGAGAAAAGTACCAAAGAACACGCTCTCATTCACACGCTTGGAAACACTACAGCCAAAATGGGAGCCACCTAGAAAAACTACAATTTCTGGCTCATTTTTCTAAAAACCAGCCTGAAACTCTTTCTCCGGAAGGTGTCGAAATGGCGCTAGAATCCCACTGATCCGCAAGAAGTTAAAAACACAAACGTCTTGACTAAAAACAGCTGGCCTAAATACAATTACACTCTTTTATGATATATACATTGATCAAGTGTTTAATCTCCACCAACGAAACTAGATCATCACATTTTAAAATGTTCAGGAGAGAATTCCAGGACCACGGAGCTAAGTAACTAAAACTATTTCTATCATGACCTGTTCTAATTTTTGGTACTGTTAGAAGCAAATCAGAATGGGAACGTAATTGATATTTATTTACTGACCTGACTAAAAAAGAACAGAGATTAAAATGGCATTTTACCCAATATGGCCTTATAAATCATTGTATACCAGTGTTTAAGCCTATGCAATGTCACTGATGACCAGCCAACAGCGCTGTAGAGATCACAATGATGTGTTAGACGTATATGATCTGTAATGAACCTGAGGGCTGCATGATACACTGAATCATGTGCTCTCAGGGTAGTGGCTGAGGCCTGCATATATATAACATCAATAAAATCTAAAACCGACAGTAATGTACATCGTACCAGCTCCTTCCTGGCCTCAAAAGAAAAACAAACCTTATGCCGGTAATAAAATCCTATTTTCAGCTTGAGCTTCCTTATCAAGTTCTCTACATGCACAGTGAAGCTCAGCTTATCATCAACCCACACACCCAAATATGTGTACACTTTAACTTGCTATATAGTATGTCCAGCCAATGTAGCAATGACATGATTTGAAAATACCATGGATTTTGTTTAATCCGAATTTAGAATCAGCTTTAAATCATACAGATTCTGTTGTATGATGTTAAATGCTCTTTGGGCATTTTCAAAAGCTAAAGAAAACTACTACCACTTGAATAAAGAACAGTATCATCTCCATAAAAATGAACATCCGCTGTTTCAATAAGATCCCCAATGTTGTTGATATACAAAATGAACAACAGTGGGCCCAAAATAGAACCTTGCGGAACACCTGAGCACACCTCTATGAACTCAGATTTACAACCATCCACCATTACACATTGTGTACGATTTCATAGGTAATTAATAAACCAATCTAGAGCATGACCAGTAATTCTACAACATTTTAACCTTTGCACTAACACAGCATGGTCCACGGTGTCAAAAGCCTTCGACAAATCAATAAAAACAGACACACAATGTAACTTCTTATCAAGAGCACAGTGGATGTCATTTAAAACCTTCAATGTTGCTGAAACAGTGCTGTGGCCAGACCTAAAACCTGATTGCATTCCATTTAAGGTGTTGTTTTCTTGGAAGTAGACCTTTAGCTGCCTACTAACTAAAGACTCCAGTACCTTTGACAGTACAGACAATTTTGATATGGGTCGATAGTTGTCAAGTAGCGAAGGATCTCCACCTTTCAGGAGAGGCAGTACAAATGCAGATGTCCATAACTTGGGGATTTCCAAGTTATTTTTCAAATGGTGAGAGAAGAGCGCGTAGATGCAAGAAGGAATGATATGTACAATGAGCAAAGTGATCATGTTATGTGGCTGCTGTGAAAGTGAACTGTGTTTGACTGTGATCAGGGGTGTATTCATTCCGCAAAATGTATTGAAAAAAGTTTCTTAAACAGTCTGCATATATACTTCCAGACTTTTTTTTCAACTGGTACTGAGGGTCCTTCAGAAAAGTCTTGTGAGTCCTGTGGGCGTCCTAGAGCAAAACAACCAACATGTATATGTTCGTGAGAGTCTCACCTTTGCACATATTAGTGTGTAGCCCAAATGTTTTGGACATTACAGACAGAATTTGGCTGATTGGCTGTACCGACTTCAAACGAGTCTTCTGACACTTGTGGAGGTCGTAGAGCAAAACGGAGAGAGAGTCTCATCTTTCCATGGAGGGGTCATGATAGTTTGTAGGTCAAATACTTCAGATTCTATAGCTGATTTTGTGAAAATACAGATTTTAGGGATGTCACCTTTCACCACGGAAGTGCGACATAGGCATGTGCGGTGAAATGAGACACATCCATTGCAAAAACAAAACTGTCTCTAGCATAAACTGACGGATTTTGATGGGGATTTTTTTATTATGCTAATTTCATTTCTGTGGGGGCGCAGACATCAACCTAAGGGGGTTAAATGGGGGAAAAATTATCAAAATGGAGATAAACACACCTGCATTTGTCCAATAGAAACTCAACAATGTTTGGGATGCATTGTTTGTGTTTCTGCAGTGAAGTTGCCCCTATACATTGATCTTGAGTCAGTTATGCATTTTCCCCACTAATTGTTAAGGTTAGGATTAGGGAAGGGGAAGCTGATCTTAGATCTTAACCTAGGGGAAACATACCCCAGAGCTGTTTCTCCAGATAAACTGCTTGTTCGACAAAGGCTACATCTATTTACAGTATATTTGTGGGTTGTGTGTTGAGAATTAATTTCTGCAAAGTCAAATATATACATTGTTACTACTAACCTTGTTAGGTATTTTGTTATTCCAAATATTTTAGTGACAAAATATCGACACATTACAATATATTTATTCACATATGGGCTGTAATAAAATGTAAAAAAATACTTATATTCATAAAAAAAAGTTTGAATGTCAACCTCATAAGTATGTTATCGGATAACATTAATGCATAGGTAAAGTATTTCAAGTTTACTCTTCTGAGTCCACTTTCTCGTGATGAAGTAATGAATACTATTGCTTTGTCCCTGTTTGTCTGTAAAGAATAATGCAATATTACAGATTTTCCTGGAACGTCAATATCTTTTGTTGACCTCAAAGGAAGAGTATACTGTATATGAGCTCCTCTTCCAGCAGCAAATGTTCTGTTCCAGAGGCATCTTGTCCTTGAGGCCTAAATGGTGCCCACTCTGCAGTTGCGCCACAGAACTTTGAGGCCCCTCGGCGAGCTGTACCTCAGTGACTTCACCCATTTTTGCCCTCTCACAACAAGACCTCAGAGAATCTCCACTCTCCATCTTTGGTTGGGTTTGTTTGGATCAAACACGTTGAGAATCATCCGTTTTTTGTTGTAGTGTTGTCCATCTGTTAAAACAGACAAAAGGTTTCAGTTGGGCCTTATTTCAATACCATAAAATGCATCCTTCCTCGAGTCAATCACTTATCGGTCAATGTTGGATCAGTGAAAGCAACAAAGTGGAAACCTTGACTTCACCTACCCAACACTTACAGATAAGTGATTACCTCAAGTAAGGGAGAAAGGATATTCAAACCCTTGCCATCTCTAAACTTGACATAATACAGAATCCAGCTTTTTCAAGCTCAAACGGGACAGGAGATATACAGTACTTGATCAATGTTTGGAATTTCAGTTGATTACTATAGCTCCCCCCTTGGCCAATCAGTGTAATTTTGTAAATGCCAGATCTTTATGGCAAGATGCATAATTCACCCAAGTTTTGGCCAGTGGTTTCTGAGATATCGCGTATTAACGTACGAACAGGCGGAGAAAGATCCATAGTCCCCCCTCCGATTTCATCGTGGGGGACAATGAAGTGAAACCAGTGAATAATAAGTTACACTGACACACAAACTAGATTCTGGATTCCAAATGGACGCCCAGATCACTACAGCATAGGCACTTTCTCTTGCCTTCTGATTGGCTGGGTGGAAATAAAGAGAGGCGCAGCGGTCTAAGGCACTGCATCTCAGTACAATAGGTGTCACTACAGTCCCTGGTTCGAATCCAAGCTGTATCACATCTGGCCGTGATTGGAAGTCCCATAGTGCAGCGCACAATTGGCCCAGCATCGTCCGGGTTTGGCCGGGATAGGCCGTCATTTTAACTGACTTTAAATAAAGGTTAAATAAAAAAATAGATATATTGCTTCTATCTTTCCAATCCTCTCATATCTATAGGAGTGGCAGGGGAGTAAGGGCTGAGGGTCGATTTGGAATTCAGCAAACACGGGTCCTATTCATCAGTGCACACTATAGCCTAGTGAATATGACCCTGGTAACCCATGTCTGTTGTTGATTCTCGAGTATACAGCATATTGCACTTTCACTTTAAATGTGTAGCTATAGCACTTTGAATGAATTCTATTGTTCAGATTCTGTGTTTTCATGTTTTATGTATTAGCTTTTTAAGCACATGACCAAATGACTTTCCCCTGGTGGGATAATAAAGTTGATCTAAATATAAATCTGTTTTTGCCTCACCATTGACCTCCAGGAGCAGGTCGGATGTGGCGGTATAGCGGATGAGGCCGTCAGGAGTGATGCTCCAGCAGGAGGGATGTTTGGTGAGCTCAGGGTACATGCTCATGCAACTGCCTGCCATGGCCACACTACTGCATGGAGCCACACAGCAATCCTCAAGCATCTGGACAGACAGGGACACAGACAGAGAAGAAGATTAGATAGGAAAACTGTATTACGCTCTAAAGAGGAAATAATTTGTGCAGCATACATACCAAAACTATAGACAGTAAATCACATATTTAAAAAAATTGGGCCTGCTCACTCAAAAGTTATTCTACACTCCAAAAATTGATGGGTGCTGGATCCTGGTCCATAATCCATGAGAAATGTGATGGAAAACATTCCAAAAGCCTCAATTTATGTGAAGTTACAAGGCCTCGTTCAGTGCTTCTCTGGAATTATAAACTAAACTCAGCAACAACAAAAAAAAGTCCATTTTTCAGGACCCTGTCTTTCAAAGACAATTCATAAAAATCCAAATAACTTCACAGATCTTCATTGTAAAGGGTTGAAACACCGTTTCCCATGCTTGTTCAATGAAACATCAACAATTAATGAACATGCACCTGTGGAATGGTCGTTAAGACACTAACAGCTTACAGACGGTAGGAAATGAAGGTCACAGTTATGAAAACTTAGGACACTAAAGAGGCCTTTCTACTGAAAAAGCACCAAAAGAAAGATGCCCAGGATCCCTGCTCATCTGCGTGAACGTGCCTTAGGCATGCTGCAAGGAGGCAGATGTGCAGATGTGGCCAGGGCAATAAATTGCAATGTACGTACTGTGAGACGCCTAAGACAGCGCTACAGGGAGACAGAATGGACAGCTGATCGTCCTCGCAGTGGCATACCACGTGTAACAACACTTGCACAGGATCGGTACATCCGAACATCACACCTGCGGGACAGGTACAGGATATTTAATCAAACGAACACTTTACAACTACACAAAACAAGGGAAAAACTGACAGCCAACACAGTCCTGTCAAGTGCAACCACAATGACAAGAACAATTACCCACGAAACACAAAGGAAACGTAGGCAACTTATGTGTGACTCCCAATCAGCCACAACCCTCTACAGCTGTGCCTGATTGGAAGTCACACGGCCAAAATCAACGAACTATCAAAAACACACACTCTCTTCTGCCACGTCCTGACCCAACTACACCCTCTACTGGTCAGGACGTGACAAGTTTGCTGAAAATAAACGCAGTTGACAATGAGGACTTTTTTGTTGTTGCTGTGTTTATAAGAGATGTATTTGTAATAATAGGAAATATAATAGCATATTTCTATTATCAATCAAGGTGAGACTGAACATGGACAAGGCACATGAGAAAAAAAGAGAGCCACCGGAGGAGAATCAAGGGGACCAAATGCTTCAACTTGGCTTATAATATATAAACACAGTTGACTGTGAGAGGACGTTTCTTTCTTTGCTGAGTTCATAAGTAGGTGAAAGTGCAACCCACGACCGAGACATAGACTACTAGATAGGTAGAATACTTAACAAATCACCAAGGGAAAATGTATTAACCAAGAACTGCGTCTGACACCCATTTTTGCGCAAAACCCAACAAAGATGGTTCTAGTGCAGGGATATTTAATTCTGGACCTCAAATCTAGTTCCACTGCTGATTTTTATTCTTCCCCTCCAATCAAGGACTGATTAGAACTCAGATACCTGATGGGGACACCCCTTGAAATGTGTGGATTAGGTTATTTCAGCCACTTCCGTTGCTGACAGGTGTATAAAATTGAGCACACAGCCATGCAATCTCCATAGACAAACATTGGCAGTAGAATTGCCTTACTGAAGAACTCAGCGACTTTCAATGTGTTCATCAGGAAGTCATGAAGTGGGTTTCCATGGCCAAGCAGCCGCACACAAGCCCATCATTGGGTGGAGCAGTGTAAAACCCGCCGCCATTGGATACTGGAGCAGTGGAAACTCATTCTCTGGAGTGTTGAATCACGCTTCACCATCTGGCATTCCGATGGATGAATCTGGGTTTGGTGGATGCCAGGAGAACGCTACCTGCCCCAATTGATAGTGTCAACTGTAACATTTGGTGGAGGAGGAATAATGGTCTGGGGCTGTTTTTCATGGTTTGTCTAGGCCCCTTAATTCCAGTGAAGGGAAATCTTAATGCTACACCATTGTAGACGATTCTGTGCTTCCAACTTTGTTTGGGGAAGGCCCTTTCCTGTTTCAGCATGTCAAAGCCCCTGTGCACAAAGCGAAGTCCGTACAGAAATGTTTCGTCGAGATCAATGTGGAAGAACTTAACTGGCCTGCCTAGAGCCCTGACATCAAACCCATCAAACACCTTTGGGATGAATTGGAACGCCGATTGCGAGCCAGGCCTAATCGCCCAACATCTGTGCTCGACTTCACTAAAGCTCTTGTGGCTGAATGGAAGCAAGTCCCTGCAGCAATATTCCAACATCTTGTGGAAAGCCTTCCCAGAAGAGTGGAGGCTGTTATAGCAGCAAAGGGGGGACCAACTCCATATTAATGCCCATGATTTTGGAATGAGATTTTCGACGAGCGCGTGTCCACATACTTTTGGTCATGTATTGTGTCTGCCATCCAGGGCCTTTGCTCACAACATTGTAGAACATTATGCAAACCCATTAATAGGCTTAGGCACGGATTCAATCCTAGGCCTGTTACAGAGCAGTGCACTAGATAGCTGAAAAAGTGCCTTTTAAAAAGGGGTTTTCCCTGACTTTTGTAGAGCTCGCATTTTGCTCGCAAGTGTAAATTCCCTTAAAATGTCTGTTATAGTGTGCAGCTCTATTAACGCGCCTTGGATTGAATCCTGGCTTTAATCTCTGTGTGCCCATATAATCACATAATCACATTTGAGATGGCTTTTCACCTGGATAAGTGGGCGCGGGGGTCCGATTCGCTGCCAGCTACTGAACGTGCACCAATCGCCTGGACCAGGCCTCATCTCACTATCTCATACTATCCCATTCTGCCAAGATCCTTCCCTTCCCTCTTCCCATGATTCCTCGGTTTGAGATTACTACTTCCTGCTGACCTTGCATTCGACACTGACCTCGTTCCCAGTCTAAATTGTTTCAAAGAGAGCCGGCTGGTAGACAAGATTGTTCTACACTAAACTTAACTGTGAACTGTCCAATAACAGGTCCAACTGTGGTCACCAGTACTAAACGATCTATGCAATAAAAGCTACAATCCTACTTTCTACACTGGCGCCTTGTGTGAATCAAAAATCAAATCAAATCAAATTTTATTAGTCACATGTGCCGAATACAACAGGTGTAGACCTTACAGTGAAATGCTTACTTACGAGGCCCTAACCAACAGTGCAGTTTAAAAAAATACAGATAAGAAGAGATAAAAGTAACAAGTAATTAAAGAGCAGCAGTAAAAAATAACAATATATACAGGGGGGAGCCGGTACAGAGTAAATATGTAGGGGCACCGGTTAGTTGAGGTAGTATGTACATGTAGGTAGAGTTATTGAAGTGACTATGCATAGATGACAACAAAGAGTGGCAGTGGTGTGGGGGGGGGGCAATGCAAATAGTCTGGGTAGCCATTTGACTAGATGTTCAGGAGTCTTATGGCTTGGGGGTAGAAGCTGTTTAGAAGCCTCTTGAACCTAGGCTTGGCACTCCGGCCACTATGGTGGTTAGAGTCTTTAACAATTTTTATGGCCTTCCTCTGACACCGCCTACTATAGAGGTCCTGGATGGCAGAAAGCTTGGCCCCAGTGATGTACTGGGCCGTTCGCATAACCCTCTGTAGTGCCTTGTGGTTGGAGGCCGAGCAGTTGCCATAGCAGGCAGTGATGCAACCAGTCAGGATGCTCTCGATGGTGCAGCTGTAGAACCGTTTGACGATCTGAGGACCCATGCCAAATCTTTTCAGTCTCCTGAGGGGGAATAGGTTTTGTCGTGTCCGCTTCACGACTGTCTTGGTGTGCTTGGACCATGTTAGTTTGTTGGTGATGTGGACACCAAGGAACTTGAAGCTGTCAACCTACTCCACTGCAGCCCCGTCGATGAGAATAGGGGCGTGCTCGGTCTTCTTTTTCCTGTCATCAACAATCATCTCCTTTGTCTTGATCACGTTGAGGGAGAGGTTGTTGTCCTGGCACCACACGGCCAGGTCTCTGACCTCCTCCCTATAGGCTGTCTCGTTGTCGGTGATCAGGCCTACCACTGTTGTGTCATTGGCAAATGTAATGATTGTGTTAGAGTTGTGCCTGGCCGTGCAGTCATGAGTGAACAGGGAGTACAGGAGGGGGCTGAGCACGCATCCCTGAGGGGCCCCTGTGTTGAGGATCAGTGTGGCGGATGTGTTGTTAGTGTGGCGGATGTGTTGCAGAGGGAGGTGTTTAGTCCCAGGGTCCTTAGCTTATTGATGAGCTTTGAGGGCTCTATGGTGTTGAACGCTGAGCTGTAGTCAATGAATAGCATTCTCACATAGGTGTTCCTTTTGTCCAGGTGGGAAAGGGCAGTGTGGAGTGCAATAGAGATTGCATCATCTGTGGATCTGTTGAGGCGGTATATAAATTGGAATGGGTCTAAGGTTTCTGGGATGATGGTGTTGATGTGAGCCATGACCAGCCTTTCAAAGCATTTCATGACTACAGACGTGAGTGCTACGCGTCGGTAGTCATTTAAGCAGGTTACCTTAGTGTTCTTGGGCACAGGCACTATGGTGGTCTGCTTAAAACATGTTGGTATTACAGATTCAGACAGGGAGAGGTTGAAAATGTCAGTGAAGACACTTGTTAGTTGGTCAGCGCATGCTCGCAGTACACATCCTGGTAATCCGCCTGGCCCTGTGGCCTTTTGAATGTTTACCTGTCTAAAGGTCTTACTCACATTGGCTGCGGAGAGCGTGATCACACGGTCTTCTGGTACAGCTGGTGCTCTCATGCATGTTTCAGTGTTATTTACCTCGAAGCGAGCATAGAAGTAGTTTAGCTCGTCTGTTAGGCTTGTGTCTGGGCAGCTCTCAGCTGTGCTTCCCTTTGTAGTCTTTTATGGTTTTCAAGCCCTGCCACATCCGACGAGCGTCAGAGCCAGTTTATTACTACTGGATCTTAGTCCTGTATTGATGCTTTACCTGTTTGATGGTTTGTCGGAGGGCATAGCGGGATTTGTTATAAGCTTCCGGGTTAGAGTCCCGCTCCTTGAAAGAGGCAGCTCTAGCCTTTATCTCAGTGCAGATGCTGCCTGTAATCCATGGCTTCTGGTTGGAGTATGTATGTACAGTCACTGTGGGGACGACGTCATCGATGCACTTATTGATGAAGCCAATGACAGATGTGGTGTACTCCTCAATGCCACTGGAGGAATCCCGGAGCATATTCCAGTCTGTGCTAGCAAAACAGTCCTGTAGCTTAGCATCTGCTTCATCTGACCACTTTTTTATTGATTTAGTCACTGGTGCTTCCTGCTTAAATTTCTGCTTGTAAGTAGGAATCAGGAGGATGGAATTATGGTCAGATATGCCAAATGGAGGGTGAGGGATAGCTTTGTATGCGTCTCTGTGTGTGGAGTATAGGTGGTCCAGAGTTCTTTTCCCACTGGTTGCACATTTAACATTTTAATTTTATTTATTTATTTCACCTTTATTTAATAACCAGCTAGGCAAGTTGAGAACAAGTTCACATTTACAACTGCCACCTGGCCAAGATAAAGCAAAGCAGTTCGACACATAACAACACAGAGTTACACATGGAGTAAAACAAACATACAGTCAATAATACAGTAGAAAAATAAGTCTATATACAATGTGAGCAAATGAGGTGAGATAAGGGAGGTAAAGGCAATAAATAGGCCATGGTGGTGAAGTAAATACAATATAGCAATTAAAACACTGGAATGGTAGATTTGACAGTAGATGAGTGTGCAAAGTGGAAATACTGGGGTGCAAAGGAGCAAAATAAGTAAATAAATAAATACAGTAGGGGAAGAGGTAGTTGTTTGGGCTATTTATAGATGGGCTATGTACAGGTGCAGTGATCTGTGAACTGCTCTGACAGCTGGTGCTTAAAGCTAGTGAGGGAGATATGTGTTTCCAGTTTCAGAGATTTTTGTAGTTCTTTCCAGTCATTGGCAGCAGAGAACTGGAAGGAAAGGCGGCCAAAGGAGGAATTGGCTTTGGTGGTGACAAGTGAGATATACCTGCTGGAACGCGTGCTACGGGTGGGTGCAGCTATGGTGACCAGCGAGCAGAGATAAGGCGGGACTTTACCTAGCAGGGTCTTGTAGATGACCTGGAGCCAGTGGGTTTGGTGACGAGTATGAAGCGAGGGCCAGCCAACGAGAGCGTACAGGTCGCAGTGGTGGGTAGTATATGGGGCTTTGGTGACAAAACGGATGACACTGTGACAGACTGCATTCAATTTGTTGAGTAGGCTGTTGGAGGCTATTTTGTAAATGACATCGCCAAAGTCGAGGATCGGTAAGATGGTCAGTTTTACAAGGGTATGTTTGGCAGCATGAGTGAAGGATGCTTTGTTGCGAAATAGGAAGCCAATTCTAGATTTAACTTTGGATTGGAGATGTTTATGTGAGTCTGGAAGGAGAGTTTACAGTCTAACCAGACACCTAGGTATTTATAGTTGTCCACATATTCTAAGTCAGAACCGTCCAGAGTAGTGATGCTAGACGGGCGGGCGGGTGCGGACAGCGATCAGTTGAAGAGCATGCATCCGTTGGTGGAGTGTGCTAAAGCAGTGAATATACCAAACTTAGGGAGGAGGCTTCTGACATTAACATGCATGAAACCAAGGCTTTTACGGTTACAGAAGTCAACAGCGCCTGGGGAATATGGATGGAACTGGGGGCTACAGGGCCTGGGTTAACCTCTACATCACCAGAGGAGCAGAGGAAGAGTAGGATAAGGTTACTGCTAAAGCCTAAAAGATCTGGTTGTCTAGTACGTTGGGGACAGAGAATAAAAGGACCAGATTTCTGGGCGTGGCAGAATAGATTCAAGGCATAATGTACAGACAAGGGTATGGTAGGATGTGAGTACAGTGGAGGTAAACCTAGGCGTTGAGTGACGATGAGAGGTTTCATCTGGAGGCACGAGTTAAGCCAGGTGAGGTCTCCGCATGTGTGTGGGGTGGGACAAAGGAGCTATCTAAGGCATTTTGAGCGGGACTGAGGGCTCTACAGTGAAATAAAACAGGAAGAACTAGCCAGGACAGCGGTAGACAAGGCATATTGACATTAGAGAGAGGCATAAAGCAATCACAGGTGTTGATCAGGAGAGCTAAGACAACAACGGGTAAATGGCGATGAATGGGCAGAGCGGGTCAGTTAGGTACATACAGAACCTGAGCTCGAGGCTGGGACCGACAGGTAAACAAAATGAGGTACCGTGTTATTGAAACAGTCCAGGGGGCATCAGCTGTGTGATCATAGGGTTAAAAGAGCAGCAATAGGTGCTGTTCGGTAGTCACTACTACCCTAGGCAAGCAGGGGACACAGCATTGAGAAAAGCTAGCAGGCCAGGGCTAGTAGATGCTTTTTCGGCGACATCGTAACAGAATAGCCTATTGAGACCACATCGGGCGATCACGTCGGCAGTCCAGTCGTGATGGATTGGCGGGGCTCCGTGCCGACAATAAAGGGTCCAGGCCAATTGGCAAAGGAGGTATTGTAGCCCTAGAATTAGCTGGTATATGGGCCTAGCTCGAGGCTAGCTGGTGCTTGCTTCTGGACAGGGGCGTTAGCTAACAGTAGCCACTCTAATGATCCAGAGCGGCAGGAATCCGGTGATATGGTAGAGAGAAGCATTCCAATATGCTCTGGATTGATATCGCCCTGTGCAGACTGGCAGGTGTTGTCCGAGCTAAGGATGGCTGATGACGGGGAAAAAGGCGAAGACCGCTAGCCGTGGCTAACAAAGACTAGTAGCTAGATAGCTGGCTAGCTCCTGATGGAAGTTTCAGTTATAAGGAATAACAATAGCAGATCAGTACCACATTGGGTGAGGCAGGTTGCAGGAAAGTATATTTAGTTCGTAGATGGAAAGTGAGATTAAGATATATGTGAAAAAGACCGTCTGTTTACACGGGATAAGACAAAGGATAAGACAAAGACAGATACACACGTCCTACTGCAACGCCATCTTGGAAGTATGAAATACAATTTCCCCATTTATTTTAGCTTAACGTAGCTCAAAATAGTATTATTTATTTTATACAGTCATTTTTGTCATCTTTACAAGGTTGTCAATAATTACAGTGCATTCGGAAAGTATTCAGACCCCTTGACTTTCTCCGCATTCTGTTACGTTACAGCCTTATTCTAAAATCAATCTACACACAATACCCCATAATGAGAAAGCAAAAACAGGTTTTTGTGAATTCTTGTCATTAAAAATACAATAAAAAACTGAAATATCATATTTCCATAAGTATTCAGACCCTTTACTCAGTACTTTGTTGAAGTACCTTTGGCAGCGATTACAGCCACCAGTCTTCTTGGGTATGACACTACAAGCTTGGCACACCTGTATTTGGGGAGTTTCTCCCATTCTTCTCTGCAGATCATCTCAAGCTCTGTCAGGTTGGATGGGGAGTGTTGCTGTACAGCTATTTTCAGGTCTCTCCAAAGATGTTTGATTGGGTTCAAGTCCAGGCTCTGGCTGGGCCACCACAGGACTTTGAGAGACTTGTTCCGAAGCCACTACTGCGTTATCTTGGCTTTGTGCTTATGGTTGTTGTCCTGTTGGAAGGTGAACCTTCGCCACAGTCTGAGATCCTGAGTGCTCTGGAGCAGATTTTCATGAAGGATCTCTCTCTTGCTCCATTAATCTTTCCCTCGATCCTGACTAGTCTCCCGGTCCCTGCCACTGAAAAACACCCCCACAGCATGATGCTGCCACCACAATACTTCACTGTAGGGATGGTGCCAGGTTTCATCCAGCGTGATGCTTGGCATTCAGGCCAAAGAGTTCAATCTTGTTTTCATCAGACCAGAGAATCTTATTTGTCATGGTCTGAGAGTCCTTTAGGTGCCTTTTGGCAAACTCCAAGTGGGCTGTCATGTGCTTTTTACCGGGGAGTGGCTTCCGTCTGGCCACTCTACCATAAAGGCCTGATTGGTCGAGTGCTGCAGAGATGGTTGTCCCTCTGGAAGGTTCTCCCATCTCCACAGAGGAACTCTAGAGCTCTGTCAGAGTGACCATCGAGTTCTTGGTCACTTCCCTGACCAGGGCCCTTCTCCCCCGATTGCTCTGTTTGGCCGGGCGGCCAGCTCTAGGAAGAGTCTTGGTGGTTCCAAACGTCTTCCATTTAATAATGATGGAAGCCACTGTGTTCTTGAGAACCTTCAACGCAGCAGAAATGTTTTGGTACCCGTCCCCAGATCTGTGCCTCGACACAATCCTGTCTTGAAGCTCTACGGACAATTCTTTCGACCTCATGGCTTGTTTTTTGCTCTGAAATGCACTGTCAACTGTGGGACCTTATATAGACAGGTGTGTGACTTTCAAAATCATGTCCAATCAATTGAATTTACCACAGGTGGACTCCAATCAAGTTGTAGAATCATCTCAAGGATGATCAATGGAAACAAGACGCACCTGAGCTCAATTTCGAGTCTCAAAGCAAAAGGTCTCAATACTTATGTAAATAAGGTATTTCTGTTTTTTAAAACGTGTTTTCGCTTTGTCATTATGGGGTATTGTGTGTAGATTGATGAGATTATTATTATTTTTGAATCCATTTTAGAATAAGGCTGTAACGTAACAAAATGTGTAAAAAGAGAAGGGGTCTGAATACTTTCCGAATGCACTGTATGTAAACCAGACCTAGGTTCAAATAACATATTTTCCTTCAAATACTGTAAGCATTTGACTAAGCCTGCCTGGTGTGCCGTTTTGGGACTATTCTATTAGCTCCATTGTGCCAGGCAAGCTCAATCAGGTGCAGCTAAAGTGTTTAAAAGAAAACAAATAATATTTGAACCAGTCTGAAAAGAACCAAGACTGCCCTAACCCTAGAAAACTCATGTACCTTGACTTCGTTAGGATTCTCCACCTTAAAGCCACCTTGCAACACACAGAGAGAATCATTCACAACCACACTATATTCCACTAACTTAAAGCACACAGTGTCAATGTGTAAGTCAGCAGCATAAAAATTATGCAATTTCCACACAGAGCATAAAGAATTGCGACTCTGCTAGAGACAGATAAGGAGAGATACTGAGATATTGCACTGCCACAGAGACTGGAAATGCCTCAATTAATTTCAATAAGTGCATTCTGTCTGAGAATAATGAGTAATTTGGTACAACAGTGAACTTAATAACCTTCATGAGTTGTACTGGACATATAAGCACAATGTAAAATGTCATTAGAACAACTGACAATTGCTAACCAGTCACTATTCACTACCAACCATGCTTTTGTTAGCAAACAGATTCACTCACTATTAGTAATGAGTATTTGCACATTAACCTTACGGTAATTATTAATTCGCTCATAGCTAATGTGGGTAAATGAGAAGCTGATTTAATTAATAAATGTACATTTGTACAGTTTGATTCATCCTTTGCATGTACTGTTCCTCTGCCTTGGGACAGATTTGCTCAATGTTTGTACCTGTGATTTCAAAAGGGAATTAAACATTGAGAATGGAACAAAAAGTTTTAAAAAGGGATTAGGAGAAAGATTAAAACATAAATGTACATTGTATTTGAAAACAAGCTGTATTTGATGGAAATTAAGTTTAATCCATGTATTTCATGCACAGTAATACAGTTATTGTGAGATGCTGTGTCACCCACCATATTAAGAGGTCTGAGGGATCCGATGAGGGGTGTGGTGAACCCCCAGGGACAGGGGTACTCTCCCTTATCCAACACTGCCAGGAGGCCCTGGAACCCTGGGTCACTGAACACTAACCACCTGTGCTTGAGAGAGACACTAATCACTCACCATTTTGTACACACTAATGGATCATTTATATGTTCTAACCAGCGCTGGGGTACCTCCCATTCCAATTCAGCAAATTCAGAAGTGATCTTATCTCAGAAACCCAGAACTAAAGTCTTGCGTAATTGCGTCATATTCTCCATTAGGTTCTGGGGGAGATACTAACAAGACTAGAAAAGTCTCCACTCCCATAAATGGAAACTCAGCCAATGAATGGGATGAATGTTCTTTACCCTTCCAAAAATTCTAAAGATGCGAACACCTGCGAAATTGTGATTTGTCCAAATTAACAGTGACCCCCAAAAAATGTGCGCTCCTGGAACAAAGTTCCTTGTTAGTCAGCACATCCCACAGTCTGTTGACAGATGCTACAATATTACTCTACGTTACATCCGTCTGACCACGAGAGACAAGCTGCTGGCCATTCCAGACTTGAGATCTGCGCACTTACATCAATGAATATTTTATGCGAATGTCCAAGTTGTCTTGAATTTACTAATCTGAAAGGTTATGTTATTAATGCCAATCCTAGTTCTTCTAATATCTGTGTACCACACATTAAACATCAGTGATATATTTACAGCTAAACTCTATTCTCTGTCCAATGGTTTTTCAGCTTATTTTCCCCCCATTCTGTGTGATGCCAACTAACCCTGAGTGACGCTAAGGAAAGAAATACTGTACATGTGCTACGCAGACATTCCATGTATGAGTCAGACAAGGCACCACAGGATGAGTTGCTAAGACAACACAGGCCAAAGTAAACCAGCCATTAGTAGCAGTTAGACGACGTAGGGGGAAATGGTCTATTGTGGTCTACGTCTGCTAGGAGCCGGGTCACACAATGTCCTGAGATGTGCCTCCTACGTGGAATAACAAACCTTTGAAATCTTTCCCGGATTCTCCATTAGGTTCTGGGGGAGATACTAACAAGACTAGAAAAGTCTCCACCCCCCTAAATGAAATCTCTCAGCCAATGCATGGGCCGAATGTTATATTAATATTTGAACCCAGAGTCGTGTTCATATGGCATGCACCGTTTTGCAATGAAAAACAAAACTTTGCGTTTCTTATAGGGCATGTCCAGATAGTCCCTCCCTGGTTTAAACTATTTTCTTCCCTTTGGTGCCTAATGAACACAACCCTGGTTCAATAGCATCCAGAAGCCATGAAATAATCAACACAGACAATTGGGATTGCCTTGTTGCTCACGGCTCTGAAATGTCATTATCTCCAACTCTGAAAGAGCAATTTAATTATCTACAATACTCATAATTGTATTGCATTGCAGTATGTGTTTGAAATTGAATCCTGATCTCCCACTCGCTACCAATTTTATTATAAGATAGCAATCGCAATAGATGTATGTAAGGATGTTGTTTTAATTTGTCAAACTGAGGAGGTTTACAACTACAGCCAAGCAGCACACTAAACAAACTAAAGAGGTACCATAGACATTTGGAGGTACCGTTTAGGAGTAGTACCACAGACACTGACCACCAACGGTGGATCAAAGCGGTACCATTTAAATTTAAAGATGTAGCATTTAGGAGAAGAGTGGACTGAAGAGGTACCGTAGACATTTCACGGCAATATGCAAATAAAACAATCACATATACACTTACACCCCAGAGTGGACTTTGATGGAAACTGTGTTCTGTGGGATACGGAAGGAGCCGATCTGTACTGTGTCGTCACGATATGGTGCTAGCCTGCCGTGGCCCTCTGACTCAGTGAACAGGTCAATATGGGGGATGCTGTAGTCCTACAGAGGGGAACACAGACCCAGGCACTGTACTGTGGGGGGAGAATTATGACTGATTTCATTGGGATAACACTTTATTTAAAACTGACAGGTATAATGCTTTATAACTTGTTATAAGCATGTTTTAGACTTTATTATGTCTTAATAAGGTTTATGATATGTTATGTCACTCTATGTAGCAAATGTTATAGCAACTCACCCATACCACCAGTTGGATGGAGCCGATGACCATTGGTGGATCGACGTGGGGGTGTGAACCTGGTGGCCCTGTATCTACCCAAACGTTGGTCAGCTCAATAGGTCCCACCTCTAGGGCAATGGAACGCCCCTCGAAACCAGGCCTCTCATAAAGCACCCAGCTGCAAAACAAATAGTAGCAGGTAAACAAACATAAAATATGAATCTTGGAAATAGACTAATTAGAACAATATGATTAATAAATTATCCACATATCAGTTTATTTTTATTTAACTTTGTCTGGACTTTGGACTAGTTTATTGTTTGTGTGTGTCCCTCTAGCATGTAGGTCAGTAACTTTAACCTAGGGTTAGGGTTGATTCATAAAAATGAACTCATATGACTGATAAACTGTAACGATCGTCGTGCATGAAGGAAGAAGTGGACCAAGGCGCAGCTGGGAGCGAACACATGTTATTTATTTCAGACTGAAATAACACGGACAAAACAGAGAATAAACGTATCGCTACTGCTCAAACAAAAAGAGACAACAACCCACAAACATCGTGGGGGGAAAAGGAACTTAAATATGATTCCCCAATCAGAGGCAACTAGCGACAGCTGTCTCTGATTGGGAATCGACAGAACCCAACATAGAAATACGCCCCAAAGCAAGGCTATACCAAAACATAGAAAATAAACTATAGAAATGCCACACCCTGACCAAAATATAAGAGTTCACCTGGTCAGGGCGTGACATAAACAGCCAATATAATTGTTATCATGTTCATGCATTTTATTTCCTTGCATGAGTCATGGGATGGGATGGTATTTGAACCCATCTAATGACTCACTTAGGCATGACAGATACTCTCTGCTAAGTCCGGGACTGCATGTTATCTAAATATGCTGTCTTACGATGCCAGACAGAGCACAAAAAGCACTGTGTTTTTTTGGCAAACAGGCTCTTCCTATTCCAGACCTTGATTGAACTTAGAAAACATAACATTTTCTCAGTAAGGAATTATGAGCCAGTTCAGGCTCTGTGACTCACCATCCTCTCACCACCTTCACAGAAATCATAGGAGACAGTTGGAGCTGGGTGGCATCGATCACGTCTCTGAAGACTTCAGAGGTCTGGCCACTAAACTGGGCATGCTCAAACAACACCATCTAAATCATAGGAAAAGGGAGGCCATTCCGTAATTAAAAAATAAATAAATATCAACAGAAAAATAATCTCTAAGAAACTCTGACGAAGGCTGGGAGACCGTAAGCTCAATAAACTAAAGTGATACAGACAATGTGCAGTGTGTTTCTTGAAGAAAACATTAAGAGAATAGGAAATGCTCAAACAACACCATCTAACATAAGAAAACCATGTCATTTCAAAGCATCAAGAGAAAAAAGAAAAATGCTGTCTCTGCCTTGTTTTAAAACTTGTTCGTTTGATCTATTTTTGAAGAAGCAAATGTCCATTATACTACAGTACTACCAACACTGTCTTCAAAACATCAAGAGAAGGAAGTACATTAATTCTCACTCTCTGAATCAGATGTTGATATTCCATCACATCATATGACTAAGTGGGTGACACATTATATTACTAAGTTGGTGGAGCTACCAGTTGTTTGTATGTTTTATTCCATTCAATTCTAATTCTAGTGTTCAAGTACTATACAACCTCACAAAATAAGCGAGGTTGCCTCCCAAATGGGACCCTATTCCCTTAATAGTGCACTACATAGGGCTCTGGTGGGCCCTGGTAAAAAGTAATCCACTTTATAGGGAACATGGTTCCATTTGGGACATAGCCTTAACCTTAGCCTTAGCATGCAAACATACAGTTGCTAAAACATCCAGCACAAAGAAAATGAAAGTACCTGATTAACGGCCTGCCACCCCATCCCCGGAAGATACCACAGTGCACAGAGCTTTAGCTCTTGCCAATACAGAATAGCTTGTGATTAAACATATCTAGCTGTAGATTTGTATACTGTAGCTCCTTTCGCTCACAACCCTGTTTGCCCTCTATACCAAGCCATACGAAGCAGGTGTCTTCGACATCACAATGGCAATGTCCCAAAAGGCCCCCTATTCTCTACAGCCCTATAAGTCACAGTCAAAAGTAGTACACTACATAAGGAATAGGGTGCCATTTAGGACACAGACATAAGCTTCTTCCATCCAGTTCTAATGCTCATTCTTTCAATTCCGTCTTCAGTCTTTCAAAATATGTGCGTGAAGCTGTGGAATCCGATTATTGCCTCTCTCTGCAACACAAAAGCCACATGAATACTGTAATATCAAATCACATTTTATTTGACACATGCCTCTTAAACAACAGGTGTCGACTAACAGAGAAATGCTTCCTTACAGGCCCTTCCCAACAATGCAGGGAGAAAAATATAAAAATAATTTAAAGAAAATAACATGAGGAATAAATACATAATGAGTAACAATAATGTAGATATGTACATATGGGTAGTGGTAAAGTGACTAAGCAACAGGATAGATGCCTGGAGTCTTTGACAATGGATAGGGCCCTCTGACACGACCCGGTATAAAGGTTCCTGGTTGGCAGGGTGCTTGGCCAGCTCAATGGTCCAGCTGTATAACTTTTTGAGAATCTGAGGGCCCATGCCAAAAATGTTCAGCCTCCTGAGGGGACGGAGGCGTTGTCGTGCCTTCTTGACGCTGTGTTTGTGTGTGTGGACCAAGGCCACGTGAAGCTCTCGACCCGCTCCACTATAGCCCCTTTGATGTGGATGGGGGCGTGATCGGCCCTCAGTTTCCTATAGTCCACAATCAGCTTCTTTGGCTTGCTGACGTTGAGGGAAAGGTTGTTGTCCTTGCACCACACTGCCAGGTCACTGGCCTCCTCCCTATAGGCTGTCTCATTGTCATGTGTGTTCAGGCCTACCACCGTCGTGTCATCAGCAAAATTAATGATGGTGTTGGAGCCATGCAGTCGTGGTGAACAGGGATTACAGGAGAGAACTAAGCACGCACCCCTGAGGGGCCCCCGTGTTATGGGTCAGTGTGGCAGATGTGTTGTTGCCTACCCTCACCACCTAGGGGCAGCCCCTCAGGAAGTTCAGGATCCAGTTGCAGTGGGAAGTGTTCAGTCCCAGGGTCCTGAGCTTAGTGATTAGCTGGAGGGCACTATGGTGTTGAACACTGAGCTGAAGTCAATGAACAGCATTCTCACACAGGTGGTCCTCTTATCCAAGTGAGAGAGGGAAGTGTGGAGTGCAAAAGAGATTCTGTCATGTGTGGATCTATTGGGGCGGTATGAGAACTGGAGTGAGTCCAGGGCATTTCATGACTGCAGATCTGCCACTAGGCAATAGTCATTTAGACAGCTTACATTGGAGTTCTTGGGCACAGGGACTATGGTGGTCTGTTTGAAACATATCGGCATTACAGACAGGGTCAGGGCCAGGTTGAACACTTCAGTGAAGACACTTGCCAGCTGATTAGCGCATGCTCTGAGTATGCGTCCTGGTAATCCATCTGGCCCCGCGGCCTTGTGAATTTTAACCTGTTAAAGGTCTTACTCACATCGGCTACGGAGCGCGAGATCACACAGTCGTCCGGAACAGCTGTTACTCTCATGCACTTTGTAATCCGTGATAGTTTGCAAGCCCTGCAACATCTGACAAGCGTCAGTAAGATTCGATCTTAGTCCTTTATTGACGTTTTGCCTGTTTGATCGGTCGACAGAGGTTGTAGCGGGATTTATAAACTTCCAGATTAGTGTTCCGCTCCTTGAAAGCGTCAGCTCTAGCCTTTAGCACAGTGCGGATGTTGCCTGTAATCCATGGGTTCTGGTTGGGATATTTACATACGTACCATCACTGTGGTGATGATGTCATCAATGCACTTATTAATGAAGGGAACTCCTCAATGTTATCGGATGAATCCCGGAACATATCTCAGTCTGTGCTAATGAAATATTCCTGTGACATGCTCTCCAGATTGTTATCTTGAGTGTCATAAAAT
Source organism: Salmo trutta (assembly GCF_901001165.1). Taxonomy (NCBI): domain Eukaryota; kingdom Metazoa; phylum Chordata; class Actinopteri; order Salmoniformes; family Salmonidae; genus Salmo; species Salmo trutta. The sequence continues at coordinate 39,262,446 of NC_042957.1, read as the reverse complement.
CCAGATTCCAGAGCTGCTTGTCAGTGTTTGTTTTAATGATGTATACTTGTTTGTGGGCCAGGTGTTTCTGACTCATGGTTTGACTTTGATTTATTTTATTGACATGTTTAAGATCATCAATTTCCCAGTTTTATATAACACACACATGTATCCCATCACCCATCGCCACCCCGCACACACAACCCTCCCACACACACATACATGGTCAGCACGAGTCCCTAGTAGGCCAGCCAGAGGGGGCTGGACCTCGGGTATTGAGGATGGAGGAACTAGAGAAAGACTCAGAGGTCTTCCATCCAGAGTTATTAGTCCAGGCCTGATATTCAAGCCTCCGCCACCACTTCATCCAAGTGGCTTCATCCCTCACTGTTATAACCCCCCAAAATAACCATTAAAAACACATCAGATAAATATCAAGTTAGATTGTTTTTTACTGGCAGAGAAGCCTGACTGAAATAGGATAACCTGTTTAAACATGGAACAGTGCGGAACAGAACACAATCCCGCTTAACAGACAGGTTGAAGCCTGCTTGACAGAGACACTAAGCTGCTAGCCATCAAGATAACGAATTTGGTACCAGATGAGTTTTGCAATGAAGTCCTCTTTGTCTGGAGAAATAAATGAACGTTTCCAGTGCTGTAGGAGCTGCATTACTACCTTCGTTTCAGGACAAACAGGATCACTCGGAGTTCGGCAATGCGGCAATTGTTTACTTGCCAAGGATTATAGGCTTGAAGTGGCTTCCTTGATCACACAGGTTGCCAGCCTATGTAAGAAACTGGGGAAAACACAGAGTGGAATGTTTACATTTTCTACTCCGGTGGCTGGACGGCGTTCACGCTTGTTGGATGCATCTCCACCTTGTCGTTTGTCGTTATCCGACTGGCTGATGTAGCCCAGAGCTCCCCCATTTGATAGCAGAGTCGAACGAGCACAGCAAGAGGAGCAAGGCAATCAACGATGGTTGCATGTCACGAGCCGTGGAAGCCGAAGACAGCAGACTCCCACAAAGCAGTCTACTCTCCCAACGAGAGGCCCGGAGCGGATACACAAAACAAATAGTTTTGCCCATCCATATAAACGGTTCTCCGAATCCTGTGAAGCGTGGGAGTGGGCGGATTTCTCCGTCCTTCTCGCCAGCCGTGATTTTGGTCAGCTCTATGGTAAGAAATGTGACTGTTCCTTGTGCAAAAACAATGTCCTATCCCAGAGCTCGAGTAAATGACATTACTAAGCTGCTCCTGAATGTACTACGTCAGGACATGGAAATCGATTCTATCGTAGGCCATGTGGGTTTTAATGACATTATGAAAGGCAACTCTGAACAGTTGAAACTGGATTTTAAAGAGCTGATTGACTCTCTGCTCGACACTAACAAAAGACCCATCAGTGAGGAGCAGACAGGCCCCTAGACGGGGATTATCTTAGAACACATCTAAGATAGTACTGAGGTGTACCACACTGGTCGTAAAGGAAGTCCAGTGGGCTTGTCTACCTCAAACAAATGGCAACAATAATCATTCCTTGCAATGTGTAGTTGCCACTACAAGACAACTAGTAAAATGCTCTAATCATGTATTCCTGTAGGATAACATTTCAGAATAAATCGGTAGGACAACTGGTCCCCTTGAGTACCAGTACCAATACCACAGTCAGTCCAGCAACACTCAGTAAGAGGATTAGAAACCTCACAAGTTAAATTGCTATTGATAATAGCGACATAGGAGTCACTCAGAGCACAACACTGGGAAGGGAATCTCCATTGCACTCTTCCAATGGTTAACACAAATGCCACTAATAAATAGAACCCTCCGTTCAGGAGAAAAGTTATTAGAAGTCATGAACCATGATCACACCGCGTACGACTGGTTCCGTGCTTAGAGAATACTTCCGTCGTGAGGTTAGCTCCTCCGTGGATAACATAGTTATGAAGTAGACTTCTTCATACCTACTGCCACTACAATAGTGGAAGACAGTGACTGGTAGTAAAACCACTACAGTAAAACCACTACAAAACCATTACTACATATGTAATTCTGTGTGATTATTTAGGTATTTAGTAAATAAATAAAAACAATTTTGTATTGCTGATTCAACTTGTTAGCCAGGGTTCGTGAAGATAACCAAGAATTTACAACTTTCAGATGAGACTAAATAAAGTGATGATTAAATATTGACTGCTATTGAGGTAAAATATTACTAGGTCTTTAAGAGTTTATTCGGAAGATAACTCTATAAACATTCTTTCGTGGTGCCCCGACTTTCCAGTTAATTATTTAACTGATTAGCTTAATCAGGTAATATTAATTAAAGATTAATTATTTTATAGAATAGCATGTCATATCACTTAATCCAGCATAGCCAAAGACATGACAAGGTGCATCTAGGGCCTCCTGGGCTTCCTCTACTCCCTTCCTTGGTTGTGTTTCCGTTGAAACGCCACTGGAGGTGGTTGACCCCTGCTTACCTGCCTCAGTTGAGATCACTGAGGCATGTTTGTCTTTAGAGGAGGAGGGGGTTTGAGTCTGCAGGTGTAGGTGTGTTATTATCTGAGGACGTAGATGAGATCTCGGGTGCAGGCTGGGGTTTGGTGGGCGTGTTCTCCTGAAAACTGGCTCCTCCTCCATCTTCGGAGGAGCTCTTCCTGGACCGCCTCCTTGCTGAGTTCTTACGCCCCATCGTGTCTATATCACTGGCTGTGTCAGCAATAGCCCTCAGTGTTTTTGTGTGCGAATTCAGTGACACTCCTACCAGGGCACTGTAATTGCTATGACATTTTACGCTGATAGCAGCTTTGAGACAGGTCCTGACTTTGCGCTGCTCGGTCCTCCTCTGTATTGGTGTTCTCTGCTGACATATCAGCACTCTTGGATGACTTAGCTCTGGAAATGCTTTTCTTCACCCAGGTGGTGGTAGTAAGGAGCACTTCCTGCTTTGTGTAGGTGTACGTTCCGCTCTGGCTCACCCTTGTCTCCTCCAGGTACACATGCAGCCTCTTGCCTGCCTGGACTTGGGCTTGAGGCTGGGCCTGGGTATGTGTGTGAGCTTGGGTGTGTTCCCGCCGGTCAGAGTGCTGCTCCTTCAGGGGCGGATGAAAACACACGTGTCAGATGCCTGGCATTCCTCTCCGGGGCAGGATTCTCGCTTGCTCCACTGCTCCCCCTCCTCTCTCTGTGATGCACTCCACCACTCCTCCTCCCTAGGACCTCCTCCTCCTTGCCCTTTCAGCTCACTGTGGCTGCTGGCTGCAGTGACGGCCGGTCCCTGTGGGTAGACGCTCTGGCGTCCGTCTCCTCAAAATCCCTGGAGAGATGCCATTTGGAAGGCTGGGAATTCTGTCCCTCCTCCTGCTGCTCCTCTTCGTCCCTCACAGGCTCCTCCTGGGCCCCCTCTCCTTCTGGCCTGGGGTCTTGGTCGTCCGTCGGGGACAGAGAAGCATGGTCACTGGGACTCCTGGGGCTCCCTCTTCCTCTCCAGGGAGAGAACCAGCTCCCGATCCTGCCCAGGACACCAGTTATGTGCTCTTCTGGGGTCTGAGTAGAGGCAGATAGAAAAATCCTTAGACATGTCTCTACACATACCTCTAGACATCTACGACTGCCAGTGCCAATACACATACAGACGCTGCACATGCATAAGCGGTAACTCTTTACTTAAAGTCTGCAGGTATAATGCATTATAACGTGTTATAAGCATGTATGAGGCTTTATAATGTATTATTACAAGGCTATGTAGGAGATTTCCAATGACTCAAATATACTGTCATTAAGTCAGGATCATTATGTCAAGATTACAAGATAGTACAAGGGGGACATATGTGCTTATAGCAAGTCTTACAATGAAGAGGCCTCATGGAATGATCTCGTCGAATGATCTTCAAAAGTTCATGAAGTGGGTGGATTTGGTGCCTCTAGGGCAATTCAGGCGGATGGTAGATGGCTTTTTTTACTTAAGAATGTTTGTTTCATATAATTATGTTTTGTTTTTTCCTGTTGTGGGTTTGCTTTTCATGTATTGTGTAATTGATGTGTTTGTAGATATATGCATAGTGTAATTGTTGTTTATTGATGTGTTTATTAAATTATAACAGCATCACAATGCATTATACCTACAGGCTAACCTCTACGGGCTAGGGGGCAGTATTGAGAAATTTTGAAAAAAATATGTGCCCATTTTTAACTGCCTCCTACACCAACTCAGAAGCTAGGATATGCATATTATTAACACATTCGGATAGAAAACACTCTGAATTTTCTAAAACAGTTTGAATGGTGTCTGTAAGTATAACAAAACTCATATTGCAGGCAAAAACCTTTTAAAAAAATGTGAATTTTGTGACTGTACTATTTAGTGTCATTGTTTTATAGATACCACAGTGAGAAAGGATTCATTTCGCAACTCCTACGGCTTCCACTAGATGTCAACGATCTTTATAAAGTTGTTTGAAGCGTCTATGATTAACAAGGAGCAAATTAGAATGCAGGGAAGTTGACATGTCGTCACTTCATTTTTTCACGCCTGCGCATAAATCTGAGAAGAGTGCATTTGTCATAATCGTTTTTCTAGACACAGGATAGGTTGTGTGAAAATATTACTGATGTTTACTGATGTTTCACGTTAAAAATGGACCAAAAGATTGATGCTAAACAACGTTTGACATGTTTGAACGAACGTAAATAGATTATTTACTAGGTTTGTTTTAGCTTTTCGGCGTGATTTTACACCCCCACCACCACGTTTTGTGGGAGCCTACTGAATGCTAAACTACTTGGTGTTATTTGGACATAAATTATGAACTTTGTCAAAAGAAACCACATTTGTTCTGGACCTGGGATTCCTGGCAGTGCCTTCTGATGGAGATAATCAAAGGTAAGGGGATATTTACAATGTTATTATGATATTAGATGCTGCTAACCTGTATAGCTTAGCCTATTGTTATTAGCATAGTACCCCGTTTATTGCAAAATGTGATTTCCCAGTAAAGTTATTTTGAGATCTGGCCATTCGGTAGCAATTACGAGATGATAATATATTATTCTTTGAATGACAATATTATAATTTACCAATGTTTTCGAATAGTAATTCCGTGATTTGTAACGCTGGATTCACTGGGAGCATTCGGGCCGAAAAAAATTCTGAATTTCACCGCGACTGTAAATGCTGTTTTTGGATATAAATATGAACTTGATGGAACTAAAAATGCATGTATTGTATAACATAATGTCCTATGAGTGTCATCTGATGCAGATTGTCAAAGGTAAGTGCATAATTCTAGCTGGTTTTCTGTCTGTGTTGATGCCCTTCTTTGAATTGGCTAAACATTACACACAGCTATTGTCAATGTACTCTCCTAACATAACCTAACTTTATGCATTCTCCGTAAAGCCTCTTTGAAAATCGGACAACGTGGTTAGATTTAGGAGATGTATCTTTAAAATGGAGGAAAATAGTTGATTTGAGTATTTGAAATGATTAGACTCTTGCAGTTTTGAATTCCCCGCCATGGTCACATGACAATGAATCCCAATACCGGGATAAGATCCTGCCCCCTGGCCTCAACAGGTTTTAAAGCTAGAATTCTTTGTCACTGCATACATTTTTGGACTTGATAATATGAATGATATATACCCATTGATTCTTGAAGAATACAACTTATTATGCCTTATGAGTTTAGTTCAACTGTTCATCAGAACTCAAAATATAAGCTTATTTTACACCAATGTGTGTAAACAATGTAAATGTAAACAAACCCCGTATAGCTTCAAAACATGGTTAAAACTATAATTGTTATATAATGGATGGTCAGTCCTTGCATCCATAGCTATGTCTATGAATTTGAGTGGTTACATTTCTCCAGGCCCATCCCTCAGCTTTTTACCAAAACAGAGGCGGGGGCACCGCTTTGTTATTGTTTCAACTAAGGATTCTATCTTTAAGTAAGTGTTCTCTATACAAGTTACATATGGCACAGTCAATATTGCAGAGAGGTGAAAAGATTAAGGGGTCAGAGTCCAAGGGTTATTTGGGGTTTGTCAATGTCAGGTTCTGTGCAGTTCTCAACCAAATGAAAGTATGCACCAGCAGTACTGTACAAATTCTTCCTTTGTTATAGGTGATCAACTCACCCAAGAGCCAAGTACCATATCATTCAGAGTCTTTATGCTGCTTGTGAACATGTTTCAGGCTTTAAAACATTTAAACCTATAGACCATAAAACAGAAATAGAATATATAATCCTCCTAATAGTAAAACTTATTTATCTCTGTTGCAAATGAACATGGACTTATGCAAATTATTCATATTTGAGAGCATTTCAAACAAGGCCTATACATGAAAATCTTTTTAAATAAAAAAATGACACAAGTACATGATAAATATAACACCTCGACTTTTTCGACTGCTTCCATACCCCAGTGACCGAGGTCTAAAGAACAACTTACCTTAAATTACAGAGGAAAACCTTTCTCCCATTCCAAAATATTAAACCCTAAATTAACAGCTGTCAAGTCTAAGTACAGAATAGGACAGTCTCATAATACAGTCAGAAGTATGCAAAAGTGACTTAAGGAAAAAATATTGTTGTAAAAGTATTTTCCATGTCTGACAACAAAAGACTGCAGTACAATACAGTGCGTGCGGGAGATGACTTGACAGCAGAATCAGAGATATGTGCGCGAGCTGAAGTTGGTTAATTATTGTGGCAACCAGCGCACACACGCAAGCCTAGTGGTAAAATATCCATCAAAAGTTGTCCTCGGGAACGCATTGGACTTGCCTGGTTTCAAAGCGTTTACCAACCACTGTTGGTGGGCTGCTCAAGTCAGTCTTTTCATAAAGCAGTCGAGGACTAGGCTAAGTAACCCTTAAAATAACTGGCTGCCTTAGGATAACATACAGTTTTTGGTTCGTATTTTCTATTTGTTTCTCTATTTGTGAATATAATGACCAAATAGCCACAAGGCAAATTAACAAATATTTAAAAATAGCCATTGTCACGGCTGTTTGAAGGATCGGACCAAAATGCAGCGTGTTCATAGTTCCACATATTGTATTTATTGTGAAACTAAAAATGCAAAGACACTAAACACTTAAAACACACAAACAACAAACCGTGACGCAGAGTGGTAAACACACTACTCAAAAGATAATAACCCACAAAACAGGAAGAGAAAAACCCCTACTTAAAAATGATCTCTAATCAGAGGCAACGAGGATCAGCTGCCTCCAATTAGAGATCAACCCAAACAATCCCAACATAGAAATAGAAAACACAGAACAACCCAAAACACCCCCTGTCATGCCCTGCCCTACTCTACTATAGAAAATTACATCTTACTAGGGTCAGGATGTGACAGCCACATTCATTTGTTTCACTTTTATGGAGTCCAATAGGATTGTTGTGGATCAAATGGTCATTAGCCTACTCAACAATATGAATACTTGTTTTGTTGCAGGTTAGCGTTTTTCCTAATGAATCTTGTTCTGGAGGCAGCTCTGCATAGTGGTCACCAGCTGGCATAGCCACAAAGTCATAAAATCTGATTTTAACCCTAACCTTAACCCCAACCACACTTCCGACCCTAAAGCCTAACCATAATCTTAATTAAATGAAGACCAACATTTTTTTTAATGAATTTTTACTGTATAGCCAACTATGACTTTGCAGTATGCCCATCTTGTCACACCCTGATCAGTTTCACCTGTCCTCGTTATTGTCTCCACCCCCTTCAGGTGTCGCTTGTTTTCCCCAGTGTATTTATCCCTGTGTTTCCTGTCTCTTTTGCCAGTTCGTATTGTATGTTAGTTAAGTCAACCAGCGTGGGTTTTTTTTCCATACTCCTTTTGCTATTCTATTTTTGATAGTCCTCTCGGTTTTGACCCCTGCCTGACTGGACTTCTTTCCTGCCTGCCTGATCATCCTGCCTGGCCTGACCTTGATTCTGCCTGCCCTTTGGAACCTTTTGGACTCTGAACTAGTTTTGACCCTTTTGCCTGTCCACAACCATTCTCTTGCCTTCCCCTGTTGGCTTAATAAATATTGTAAGACTCCAAGCATCTGCCTCCTGTGTCTGCATCTGGGTCTCGCCTTGTGTCATGATACATCTAGCAGAAATTGCTCAGTTCTGCCTCAAGAACAAGATTCTTATTTTTTGCACATTTGTCACACTTAAATGTTTCAGATCATCAAACAAATTTTAATATTACACAAAGATAACCCAAGTAAACACTAGATGCAGTTTTTAAGTGATTTTATTTATTAAGGGAAAAAAGCTATCCGACCCTTCATGGCCGTATGTGAAAAAGTAATTGCCCCCTAAACCTAATAACTGGTTGTGCCACCCTCAGCAGCAACAACTACAATCAAGCATTTGCGATAACTGGCAATGAGTCTTTCACATCGCTGTGGAGGAATTTTGGCCCACTCTTCTTTGCAGAATTGTTTTAATTCAGCAACATTGGAGGGTTTTCGAGCATGAACCGCCTTTTTAAGGTCACGCCACAGCATCTCAATCGGTTTCAAGTCTGGACTTTGACTAGGCCACTCCAAAACCTTCCATTTGGTTTTTTTAAGCCACACTTGCTGGTGTGTTTTGGATCATTGTCCTGCTGAGAACCCAAGTGCGCTTGAGGTCACGAACAGATGGCCGGACATTCTCCTTCAGGATTTTTTGGTAGAGAGCAGAATTCATGGTTCCATCAACCACAGCAAGTCATCCAGGTCCTGAAGCATTAAAACAGCCCTAGACCATCACACTACCAACACCATATTTGACTGTTGGTATGATGTTCTTTTTCTGAAATGCTGTGTTACTTTTAAACCAAATGTAACGGGACGCACACCTTCCAAAAAGTTCAACTTTTGTCTCGTCAGTCCACAGAATATTTCCCCAAAAGTCTTGGGGATCATCAAGATGTTTTTTGCCAAAAGTAAGATGAGCCTTTATGTTCTTTTTGATCAGCAGTGGTTTTCGCCTTGGAACTCTGCCATGGATGCCATTTTTGTCTAGTCTCTTTCTTATGGTTGAGTCATGAACACTGACCTTAACTGAGGCAAGTGAGGCCTGCAGTTCTTTAGACGTTGTTGTGGGTTCTTTTGTGACCTCTTGGATGAGTCGTCGCTGCGCTCTTGGGGTAATTTTGGTAGGCCGGCCACTCCTGGGAAGGTTCACTACTGTTCCAAATTTTCTCCATTTGTGGATAATGGCTCTCACCATTCTTCGCTTAATGTTTTACCTCATTTAATAGACAAATTCCCAAGTTCAGGCACGGCTTCTGCCATACCCTAATTATGGTTAAAGAAGATCGTTAGAGAGGGAGATCTTACCATGATTACGCCTCCATTATTGAACCCTTTCCAGATATCCCATGAATCGGTTCAGATGGTATTTGCCCATGCGACTATGAGAAAGAGCCCATTAAAATAGCTCTCACTCGGCCACCGCCTCTCTGAGGTGAGGTAATGTCTAAAGCAGCACTTTTTCCTACAAACGAATACCTAAGAAATTCATATGAGTCCAAATGTCCTTGTCAAGTGTTGAGAGACAACTTTTGAACTAAGCCAATAACATTGAATTATCCATGCCATTTGAGTGGTTTACACAAATATAAACACACTCTCGAACGCACACACATATGGGTGCGCACACTCACAAATGGGCACACGCAAGCGCACGCACACACACACACACACACACACCAACCTATTGATACCCCACCTCCCCCCTGATAAATTATTAATCTTTTGCAGCGAAAATCTGCCTCTCTCCAACCCCTTTAAACATTTAAGCACTGTGTTGCATCAACTTTCTTATACCAATGCTGGTGGGAACCAAAAACACAGGCCTTTAACATGTGCAATAATTCATAAAATACATGTAGACACTCATTCAAGGCCAATATTTTTTACTTAGAAATAGACAGATACTGTAGGACACTATTTGGGATATTTACTGACTACACTGAGTGACATAGTATGTGAGGATTAGAACAAATAACAAGAAAGAGGTTACTTCCCAAAATAAAACCACATCACTCCACATTGTCATAAAGGTAATATCGTTAATTACATCTTTCCTGCTCTCCTATAAACCGAAAAGAGAATGTCAAAGGCTATAATATCTGGTTTAAGCTTTACCTAATGCCAAGTTTGGTTGGTTTCTTGTTACTGTTTCTGTGAAACCCATTGTTTTTCTTAGATCATTTTTTTCCATGACATGGACAAGTAACTCAGGCATAGATTTGTAACTATTTGGGCACACAGAAACTAGAGTCTGAGTTACTTGGTCAAAAAGAATGGCACCAATTGGCCTATAGATGGTGCTGTTTTAAGCAGTCTCACTCATATCCGCTGCCCCGTTTGAAAGACTTAAAACTTTGTATGTAGGTGTTTTTCCTAATTCTGAACAAATTTACCTCAAGGACTCATAAGGTCCGTCAAGATAGATTTTCCTCCATCTTGGAAATGTTTGAAAACCTTTGAAAGTCTTCTTCTCATGAACCATAAGTCCAAATAACATCAAATTGTATGTAGTCCCATGGTACATCACTTAACTTAGTATGAGAAAAGCTAAAGGATTGATTAAGAGATGGCTGAATTATTACATGTCCATTTAAATCCTTTGTAAATCCACTTCACAATGGCCTATCAACTTGAAACTTTTAGGGTCATCAAAGACACTACCATGATGAACCATGTTAAGTTTGGCATTGATGTCTTAAAAATAAGGAAACAGAATTAGCACTTCACTAGCTAATGCGTTAGCTAGACCGCTTCTAAACTCGTGAGGCTTCAGGAAACAGCGGGTAAGAATCTACAGTGCATTCGGAAAGTATTCAGACCCTTTGACTTTTTCCACATTTTGTTACGTTAGAGCCTTATTCTAAAATGGATGACATTGTTTTTCCCCCCTCATCAATCTACACTTAATACCCCATAACGACAAAGCAAAAACAGGTTTTTAGACATTTTAGCTAAATTTATAAAAAAAACTTTAACTGAAATATCAAATTTACATAAGTATTCAGACACTATACTCAGTACTTTGTTTAAGCACCTTTGGTAGCGATTACAGCTTCTTAGGTATAACGCTACAAGCTTGGCACACCTGTATTTGGGGAGTTTCTCCCATTGTTTTCTGCAGGTCCTCTCAAGCTCAAGATGTTCGATCAGGTTCAATTCCGGGCTCTGGCTGGGCCAATCAAGGGCATTCAGAGACTAGTCCCGAAGCCACTCCTGCATTGTCTTTGCTGAGTGCTTAAGGTTGTTGTCCTGTTGGAAGGTGAACCTTCGCCCCAGTCTGAGGTACTGAGCGCTATGGAGTAGGGATCAAGGATCCCTCTGTACTTTTCTCCACTGATGTTTCCCTTGATCCTGACTAGTCATCCTGCCGCTGAAAAACATACCCACAGCATGATGCTGCCACCACCATACTTCACTGTAGGGATGGTGCCATGTTTCCTCCAGACGTGACGCTTGGCATTCAGGCCAGGTTTCATCAGACCAGAGAATCTTCTTTCTCATGGTATGAGAGTTCTTTAGGTGCTTTTTGGCAAACTCCAAGCGGGCTGTCATGTGCTTTTACTGAGGAGTGGCTTCCGTCTGGCCACTCTACCATAAAGACCTGATTGGTGGAGTGCTGCAGAGATGGTTTTCCTTCTGGAAGGTTCTCCCATCTCTACAGAGGAACTCTGAAACTTTGGCAGACTGACAATCGGGTTCGTGGTCACCTCCCTGACCAAGGCCCTTCTCCCTCGATTGCTCAGTTTGGCCGGGCGGCCAGCTCTAAGAAGAGTCTTGTTGGTTCCAAAAGTCTTCCATTTAATAATGATGGAGGCCACTGTGTTCTTGGGGACATTCAATGTTTTGGTCCCTTCCCAAGATCTGTGCCTCGACACAATCCTGTCTCTGAGTTCTACCGACAATTCCTTCGACCTCATGGCTTGGTTTCTGCTCTGACATGCACTGTCAACTGTGTGTGCCTTTCCAAATTTACCACGGATGAACTCCAATCAAGTTGTAGAAACATTTCAAGGATGATCAATGGAAACAGGATGCACCTGAGCTCAAATCCGAGTCTCATTGTAAAGGGTCTGAATAATTACAGTTGAAGTCGGAAGTTTACATACACTTAGGTTGGAGTCATTAAAACTCGTTTTTCAACCACTCCACAAATTTCTTATTAACAAACAATAGTTTTGGCATGTCGGTTAGGACATCTACTTTGTGCATGACAAGTAATTTTTACAATTGTTTACAGACAGATTATTTCACTTATAATTCACTGCATCACAATTCCAGTGGGTGAGAAGTTTACATACACTAAATTGACTGTGACTTTAAACAGCTTGAAAATTCCAGAAAATGATGTCATGGCTTTAGAAGCTTCTGATAGGCGAATTGACATCATTTGAGTCAATTGGAGGTGTTCCTGTGGATGTAGTCCAAGGCCTACCTTCAAACTCAGTGCCTCTTTGCTTGACATCATGGGAAAATCAAAAGAAATCAGCCAAGACCTCAGAAAAATAATTGGAGACCTCCACAAGTCTGGTTCATATTTTGGAGCCATTTCCAAATGCCTGAAGGTACCACGTTCATCTGTACAAACAATTAGTATGCAAGTAGAAACACCATGGGACCACACAGCCGCCATACCGCTCAGGAAGGAGACGCGTTCTATCTCCTAGAGATGAACATACTTTGGTGCGAAAAGTGCAAATCAATCCCAGAACAACAGCAAAAGACTTTGTGAAGATGCTGGAGGAAGCAGGTACAAAAGTATCTATATCCACAGTAAAACAAGTCCTATATTGACATAACCTGAAAGACCGCTCAGCAAGGAAGAAGCCACTGCTCCAGAACTGCCATAAGAAAGCCAGACTACGGTTTGCAACTGCACATTGGGACAAAGGTCGCACTTTTTGGAGAAATGTCATGAGCCAAAATCCACCCAATTTATTGTGGGAAGCTTGTGGAAGGCTACCCGAAACATTTGACCTTAGTTAAACAATTTAAAGGCAATGCTACCAAATACTAATTGAGTGTTTGTAAACTTCTGACCTGTCCGGCGCATAACTAAACACGTAACAAAACAATTTCACACAAAGACATGGGGGGAACAGAGGAATAAATACATGCAGTGTGATTAGGGAATGTAAACCAGGTGTACAGGGAACAAGACAAAACAAATGGAACAATGGAAAAATGGAGCGGCAATGGCTAGAAAGCCGGTGACGTCGACCGCCGAACGCCGTCCGAACAAGGAGAGGAGCCAACTTCGGCGGAAGTCGTGACAGACCTACTGGGAATGTGATGAAAGAAATAAAAGCTGAAATAAATCATTCTCTTTACTAGTATTGTGACATTTCACATTCTAAAAATAAAATGGTATTCTTAACTGACCTAAAACAGGGATTTTTAACTTGGATTAAATGTCAGGAATTGTGAAAAACTGAGTTTAAGTATTTGGCTAAGGTGTATGTAAACTTTCGACTTCAACTCTATGTAAATAAGGTATTTCTATTTTGTTTTTTTAATACATTTGCAAAAATTTCTAAATCCTGTTTTTGCTTTGTCATTATGGAGTATTGTTTGTAGATTGAGTTTTTTTTTAATAAGGCTGTAACGTAACAAAATGTGGAAAAGTTTAAGGGGTCTGAATACTTTCTGAATTCACTGTAAATATAGAGCGTGCTGTAGACACATACACATTTATTGATATTCCTTACTAATTAGTGACTTATTTGACTAGTCATAACTGATTTTTGGTCAGCATAAAGGTTCATATGGTCATGAAAAGTTAAGGGTGCCGTTGCTCGTGGAGAGAAAGACATTGCAGCAGCAGGTAGGCTAGCCTATAAAATAAATAATGATAACTAGATAGCCAATTCAAAACATATCATGTAGCCTAGACTGGCTAGTTCAAATCAAAGTTTATTGGTCACGTACACAGATTTGCAGATGTTATCGCAGGTGCAGCAAAATGCTAGCTCCAACAGCTAGCAATAAAAAACAACAATAAAGTACAGTATATCTATATAAAGTGGGTGAAACAATATGTAAACATTATTAACGTGCCCAGTATTCAATGACTATGTACATAGGGCATCAGTCTCTAAGGTGCACGGTAGAGTACCGGGTGGTAGCCGACCAGAACATTGACTAATGTTCAGGGCAGGGTACTGGGCGGAGGCCGGCTAGTGGTGACTGTTTAACAGTCTGATAGTCTGGCGATAGAAGCTTTTTCTCAGTCTCTCGGTCCCAGCTTTATGCACCTGTACTGTCTCCGCCTTCTAGATCGTAGTGGGGTGAGGTGAACAGGTCGTGGCTCAGGTGGCTGAGGTCCTTAAAACCTGTTGAGGCTAGGTATTTGTACGGCCGGATAAAAAACGTACCCGATTTAAACTGGTTACTACTCTTGCCCAGAAACGAGAATATGCATATAATTAGTAGATTTGGATAGAAAACACTCTAAAGTTTCTAAAACTGTTTGAATGGTGTCTGTGAGTATAACAGAACTCATATGGCAGGCCAAAACCTAAGAAGATTCCATACAGGATGTGCCCTGTCTGACAATTTGTTGTCCTTCAGTTGCATCTCTATCAAAAATACAGCATCTCTGCTGTAACATGACATTTTCTAAGGCTTCCATTGGCTCTCAGAAGGCGCCAGAAAGTGTAATGGGGTGTCTGCAGTCTCTGGGCGAAGTACAGCAGCTCTGTTTGTGAGTGGTCAGCCTGGGAACAGTGAGACGGAGAAGCGCGTTCATGAGAATTCTCAATTTTTTTCTTTCAGCCTTTGAATGAATACAACGTCGCCCGGTTGGAATATTATCGCTATTTTACGAGAAAAATAGCATAAGAATTGATTTTAAACAGCGTTTGTCATGCTTCGAAATACGGTAATGGAATATTTTGAATTTTTTTGTCACAAAATGCGCTCGCGCGTCACCCTTCGGATAGTTACCTGAACGCACGAACAAAACGGCGGTATTTGGATATAACTATGGATTATTTGTTTGCGGTGGGTATGCTAGTTCTGAACATCACATGCTAATGTAAAAAGCTGGTTTTTGATATAAATATGAACTTGATTGAACAAGACATGCATGTTTTGTATAACATAATGTCCTAGGAGTGTCATCTGATGAAGATCATCAAAGGTTAGTGCTGCATTATCTGTGGTTTTGGTTTTTGTGACATATATGCTTGCTTTGAAAATAGCTGTGTGATTATTTTTGGCAGGGTACTCTCCTGACATAATCTAATGTTTTGCTTTCGCTGTAAAGCCTTTTTGAAATCGGACAACGTGGTTAGATTAACGAGAGTCTTGTCTTTAAAATGGTGTAAAATAGTCATATGTTTGAGAAATTGAAGTTATAGCGTTTTTGAGGTATTTGTATTTCACGCCACGCGATTCCACTGGCTGTTGACTCGCCCAGGGAGGCTAATGATCTCCTTGGCCTTCCTGTGACTCCGAGTGCTGTAGATATCTTGGAAAGCAGGCAGTGTACCCTCGGTGATACATTGGGCTGACCGCACCACCCTCTGGAGAGCCTTGCGGTTGAGGGCAGTGCAGTTGCCGTACCAGGCGGTGATACAGCGCAACAGGTTGCTCTCAATTGTGCATCTGTAAAAGTTTGTGAGGGTCCCTTGTGGGGCCCTTGTGGGGCCCCAGTGTTGAGGATAAGCAAAGTGGAGATGTTGTTTCCTACCTTCACCACCTGGGGGCGGCCCATCAGAAAGTCCAGGACCCAAGGACCCAGGGATGTTCTCACATGGGTAGATGGGTATAAATTAAAAAGCAGACATTGAATATCCCTTGAATATCCCTGGTGAAGTTATTAATGACACTTTGATTGGTGTTATTACACCCAATCGATACAAAGATACAGGCGTCCTTCCTAACTCAGTTGCCGGAGAGGATGAAAACCTCTCCGGGATTTCACTATGAGACCAATGGTAACTTTAAAACAGTTACAAAGTGTAATGGTTGTGATAGGAGAAAACTGAGAATGGATCAACAACATTGTAGTTACTCCACAATAATAACCTAACTGACAGAGTGAAAGGAAGAAAGCCTGTACAGAATACAAATACTCCAACATGCATCCTGTTTGCAACAAGGCACTAAAGTAATATTGCAAAAAAAAAATGGCAAAGAAATTAACTTTATGTCCTGAATACATACATTTATGTTTGGGGCAAATCCCATACAACACATTACTGAGTACCCCTCTGTCACGTCCTGACCCTTGTAAGAGGTCATTTTCCATAGTAGAGTGATCAGGGCGTGACAGGTGGGTGTTTTGGGTGGTTTTCGTTTTCTGTTTCTATGTGGGGTTTTCTAGATTTCTGTGTTTTTGTTTTCTACGTTTTGGCCAGGTATGGTTTCCAATCAGAGGCAGCTGTCTATCGTTGTCTCTGATTGGAAGCCATACTTAGGCAGCCTGTTTTTCATGTGTGGGTGTGGGTAGTTGTTTTCCGTTTTGTAAGTTTACGTGACGGAACTGTTGGCTGTCGTTTTTGTTATTTTTGTTGTTTAAGTGTTATCATTAAAAGTCAATATGAGCACTCTACACGCCGCGCCTTGGTCCCCTTTACACGACCCCTGTTACACCGTCTCTATATTTTCAACCATAGTTGGAGCTGCATTATGTTATGGGTATGCTTGTAATCATTAAGGACTGGGGAGGTATTCAGGATAAAACATGTACTAAGTACAGGCAAAGTCCTAAAGGAAAACCTGGTTCAGTTTGCTTTCCACCAGACACAGGGAGATGAATTCACTTTTCAGCAGGACAATAACCTAAAACACAAGGCAAAATCTATGCTGGAGTTGCTTAACAAGAAGACAGTGTTCCTGAGAGGCCAAGTTACAGTTTTGACTTAAAATGGTTGTCTAGCAATGATCAACAACCAATATGACCGAACTTGAAGAATTTAAAAAAGAATAACGTGCAAATATTGTACAATCCAGGTGTGCAAAGCTCTTAGAGACATACCCAGAAAGACTCACAGCTGTAATCGCTGCCAAAGGTGATTCTAGCCTTCTCAGGGGTGTGAATACTTATGTAAATGAGATTTTTCTGTATTTCATATTCATTACATTTGCAAAAATGCTTGTAATCGTTAAGGACGGGGGAGTTTTTTAGGATAAAGAAATGGAATGCAGCTAAGCACAGACAACATTCTAGAGGAATACCTGGTTCAGTCTGCTTTCCACCAGACACTGGGAGATTAAATCACCTTTCAGCATGACAATAACCTAAAACATGAGACAAAATCTATGCTGGAGTTGCATACCAAGAAGACTGAGTGTTCCTGAGATGCCAAGTTACAGTTTTGACTTAAAATGGATGTCTAGCAATTTGACCGAACTTGAACAATTCTTTCTAGAATAGTTGGCAAATATTGTACATTCCAGGTGTGAAAAGCTCGTAGAGACTTACCCATAAAGACTGCCTGCTGTAATCACTGCCTAAGGTGACTAACATGTCTATTGACTCAGGGGTGTGAATACTTATGTAAATTATATATTTCTGAATTTCATTTTTTATCATTTGCAAAATTGTCTAAAACTATGTTTTCAGTTTGTCATTCAAATGAAATCAAAGTTTATTTGTCATGTGCGCTGAATACAACCTTACAGTGAAATGCTTACTTACAGGCTCTAACCAATAGTGTAAAAAAGGTATTAAGTGAACAATAGGTAAGTAAAGAAATAAAAGAAGAGTAAAAAGACAGGCTATATACAGTAGCGAGGCTATAAAAGTAGCGAGGCTACATACAGACACCGGTTAGTCAGGCTGATTGAGGCAGTATGTACATGTAGATATGGTTAAAGTGACTATGCATATATGATGAACAAAGAGTAGCAGTAGCATAAAAGAGGGGTTGGCGGGTGGTGGGTAGCGGGACACAATGCAGATAGCCCGGTTAGCCAATGTGCGTGAGCACTGGTCATTATGGGGTACTGTGTGTAGATGGGTACATATGTTTTTTTTAATACATTTTGAATTCAAGCTGTAAAACAACAAAATCTGGAATATGTCAAGGGGTATGAATACTTTCTGAAGGCACTATCTATTCATGGCTCTTCCAACTCCAGGAGAATATTTTTTTCAAGTCATGTGAGACAAAATATTGCATTTCATCTGGAATGGCAAACCAGACAAAATTAAATGGTCATATTTATTTGACAAACAAGAGTTTGGAAGGTTAAAAAAAGTAATATTAAGGCATTAAACCTCTCACTCTCACTTAAAGCCTCCAACATTTTCAGCTTCGAGGAAATGTGTACAGATCCTTGCCACATGGGGCAGTGCATTATCATGCTGAAACATGAAGTGATGGCTAGGCTAGATAGCATAGACATGGACACAGTTTGGGCTAGACGTGCCGCTAGCGGCACACCTCGACAACATCCGGTGAAATTGCAGAGCGCAAAATTCAAAATACAAAAATCATAATATTAAACATCCATGAAAATACAAGTGTTCATCGTTTAAAAGCTTAACTTCTTGTTAATCCAGCCGCTTTGTCAGATTTCAAAAAGGCTTTACGGCAAAAGCATACCATGCGATTATCTGAGGACAACGCCCTGCATACAAAAGCATTAAAAACATTTTCCAAACCAGCAGAGGGCATCACGAAAGTCAGAAATAGCGATAAAATAATTCACTTACCTTTGAAGATCTTCCTCTGTTTGCAATCCCAAGGGTCCCAGCTACATAACAAATGGTCATTTTGTTCGATAAAGTCCTTCTTTATATCCCAAAAAAGTCAGTTTAGTTGGCGCGCTTGATTCAGTAATCCACCTGTTCCCCTCGTTCAAAATGCAAACAAAGGAATCCCAAAAGTTACCAATAAACTTTGTCCAAACAAGTCAAACAACGTTTCTAATCAATACTCAGGTACCCTAATATGTAAATAAATGATAAATTGAAGACAGAGAATAGTATGTTCATTACCGGAGATAAATAACGAAGTGCGCGCCTTCATCCATGCACGCCACAAGACTACAGTCAAAATGAGAGCCACCTAGAAAAACTACAAATTCTAGCTAATTTTTCAAAAAACAAGCCTGAAACCCTTTCTAAAGACTGTTGACATCTAGTGGAAGCCATAGGAACTGCAATCTTGGAGGATTTCCTTCGATTTTCCCATAGACAGCCATTTCAATGGGTGGTGAACTAAAAAACTAAATATCCAGTTGGATTCTCCTCGGGTTTTCACCTGCCATATCAGTTCTGTTATACTCAGACATTATTTTAACAGTTTTAGAAACTTTAGAGTGTTTTCTATCCAATACTACCAATTATATGCATATCCTAGCTTCTGGGCCTGAGTAACAGGCAGTTTACTTTGGGCACCTCAGTCGTCCGAACTTCCGAATACTGCCCCCTATCCCTAAGAAGTTTTAACCTCTACGAGATCGGTGTCCCTAAACCGGGACAGTTGTTGCTCAGTATGTGATAATGTGACAGGAATGTTGTTGTAAACAACAGCCAACTTTCCGGGACATGTATTGTTAATCGGGTAACTGCAGTGTCCAATTTACAGTAGCTATTACAGCAACAAAATACCATGGTATTGTTTGAGGATAGTGCACAACAACAAAACACTTCTATCACGGCAAATGGTTTGAATCATTCACCTCTGAAGGTAAATAATGTACTTACATTCAGTAATCTTGCTCTGATTTGTCATTCTGAGGGACCCAGAGATAAAATGTAGCATAGTTTTCTTTGATCAAATTTTCAAATGTATGAACTGGGTTCTACAGTTTGACCCCACTGCTGTCTTTGGCTCCCCCTCGGCCATCTAGATGTGTGAAGGTTAGTTTATTTTCTGTAGGCAAGCTAATGATCCATCACGTATGACATTCCTGGGAGTGTGTAAAGTTTAAGTTCTGTATTACCATAGCATTTTTGTGTGTTCCCTATAGTTATGTACTTGAAAATGTATAAATTGACCAATTCGGCACATTTGGGCAAACTCCTGGCAGACTTGATACAACATATTGTGTAGTAGATAGCGCTGGATGGGATGGCTGCTGTTTTATTGGCTCGTAAACCTGTTTGGGATAGGGGGCAGTATTTTCACAGCTGGATGAAAACATTTACCCGATTTAAACTGGTTACTACTCTTGCCCAGAAATGAGAATATGCATATTATTAGTAGATTTGGATAGAAAACACTCTGAAGTTTCTAAAACTGTTTGAATGGTGTCTGTGAGTATAACAGAACTCATATGGCAGGCAAAAACCTGAGAAAAAGTCAACCAGGAAGTGGAGGATCTGAGAATTGTAGTTCTTCTTTCTAGTCCCTTTCGAAACTACAGTATCTATGGGGTTACGTTGCACTTTCTAATGCTTCCATTGGCTGTCTAAAGCCTTCAGAAAGTGGTTTGAGCCATCTCCTGTCACTGGGCAGAGTATAGGAGCTCAGTTACTGAGTGGTCTGCCTGGCAACAAAGGGATTGGATATGCGCGGTCCCGCGAGCTCGCTGTTTTTTCTTTTTCTCCTTGAATGAATACGCTATTGTCCGGTTGGAATATTAGCGCAATTTATGTTAAAAATAGCATAAAATTTGATTTTAAACAGCGTTTGACATGCTTCTAAGTACGGAAATGGAACATTTTGACTTTTTGTGTCTCGAATCGCCGTGATGGCGAGCTATGTACTCAGAATATTGAAAAATGTGCTTTCTCCGTAAAGCTATTTTAAAATCTGACACAGCGGTTACATAAAGGAGTTCTGTATCTATAATTCTTAAAATGAATGTTATGTATTTTGTCAATGTTTATGATGAGTATTTTTGTAAATTCACCAGAAGTCTTTGGTGGGAATACATTTCCTCAACATCACGCGCCAATGTAAAATGCTATTTTTGGATATAAATAAGAACTTGATTGAACAAAACATACATTTATTGTGTAACATAATGTCCTAGGAGTGTCATCTGATGAAGATCGTCAAAGGTTAGTGCTTCATTTAGCGGTGTTTTGGGTTTTATTGACACATGGCCTTGCTTGAAAAATGGCTGTGTGGTTATTTTGGTCTATGTACTCTCCTAACATAATCTAATGTTTTGCTTTCGCTGTAAAGCCTTTTTGAAATCGGACAATGTGGTTGGATTAAGGAGAAGAGTTTATCTTTAAAATGGTGTAAAATAGTTGTATGTTTGAGAAATTGAAATTATTGGATTTTTGAGGTTTTGTATTTCGCCCCACGCTGTTCCACTGGATATTGGCTAGGGGTTCCGCTAGCGGAACGTCTGTCCTCAACAGGTTTTAAAACCTCTTAACGCACGCCAAGGATAGGGGGCGCTACAGCGAATTTTGAAAAAAATATGTGCCCATTTTAAACGGCCTCCTACTCAAACGCAGAAGCTAGGATATGCATATAATCAATAGATATGGATAGAAAACACCCTAAAGTTTCTAAAACTGTTTGAATGGTGTCTGTGAGTATAACAGAACTCATATGGCAGTCAAAACCCCGAGACAGATCCTAACAGGAAGTGGAAGTCTGAGTTGTGGACTCACCTTCAGCACTTCGCCTATAAAACACACCGTGAGTTAGGATTCATTGAGCACTTCCTAAGGCTTCCACTAGATGTCACCAGTCTTTACAAAGTGGTTTGAGTCTTCTATGGTACAAACTGACCCAAAGAGAGGCTGTGGAACTTGGTCACAGGGGTAGGGCCATTACCATTATGATGCGGGCCATTACCATTATATACAACGTTTGACATGTTTGAACGAACTTAAATATATATTTTTTGCACATTCGTGACGACAAGTCCCGCGCACTACGGTACATTTTGAGTAGCCTTCGGAACACGCTAACAAGAAGAAGCTATTGGGACATAAATTACTAACTTTTCCGAACAAAACTACATTTGTTATGGACCTGGGATTCCTGGAAGTGCCTTCTGATGAAGATAATCAAAGGTAAGGGAATATTTACAATAGTATACAAGAGTAGATTTGATATTAGATTGTTCCAACATGGTGCTAACCTGTATCCCTCCCTCTCTTTGCCCCAACCTGGGCTCGAACCAGGGATCCTTGCACACATCAACAACTGACACCCACGAAGCATCGTTACCCATCGCGCCACAAAAGCTGCGGCCCTTGCAACGCAAGGGGAAACCCTACTTCAAGTCTCAGAGCGAGTGACGTCACTGATTGAAATGCTATTAGCGCGCACCACCGCTAACTAACTAGCCATTTCACATTGGTTACACTAGCATCCCCTTTTATTGCAAAGTGTGATTTCCCAGTAAAGTTATTTTTAAATTTGGCAATGCGGGTGCATTCACGAGATGTTAAGCTATAATTCTTTGAATGACAATATTACATTTTAAAAATGTTTTCGAATAGTAATTTAGTAAATTGTAGCGCTGATTCTCCGGATGCATTTGAGGGAAAATATTTTCTGAACGTCATGCGTTTGTCGAACAAAAAATGCATGTATTGTGTAACATGATGTCCTAGGAGTGTCATCTGATGAAGATTGTCAAAGGTTAGTGCTGCATTTAGCTGTGTTTTGGGTATTTGTGATGCATGCTAGTTGCTTTGAAAATGGCAGTGTGATTTTTTTTGGCAGGGTACTCTCCTAACATAATCTAATGTTTTGCTTTTGCTGTAAAGCCTTTTTGAAATCGGACAACGTGGTTCGATTCAGGAGAGGTATATCTATAAAATGGTGTAAAATAGTCATATGTTTGAGAAATTGAAGTTATAGCATATAGAGGTATTGTATTTCGCGCGACGCGATTCCACTGGCTGTTGACTAGGGTGGGACGCAAGCTTTCCCAGACAGGTTAAAGCAGACTGGGGAGGCGCACTGAAGGCCAGATACGTGAAACTGGTGCATATGACACCGGACTGGTGTCACGCTTCTCAGCACGCCTGCTCTGCAGCGCTCTCGATGTCAACACCTCTCTCCGGAATCTTGCGTCGAGTTCTTCACTCGTCTCCCTGACTGGTTCTGGTTCACCCCTCGGCTCTCCACGGTAAGCACAAGGAGTTGGCTCAGGTCCCAAACCTGACTCCACCAAACTCCCCGTGTGCCCCCCCCCCCCCCCCCCCCCCAATTTATTTTTTTGGAGCTGCTTCTCGGGCTTCCGTTGTTGGTATAGTTTCTCGTATCGTAAAATATTTTCTCAACGTCACGCACCGATGTAAAATGCTGTTTTTATATATAAAGCGATCACTGCCTCATTGCCTGCATCCCCTATGGGTCCGCGGTCAAACGACCACCCCTCATCACTGTCAAACGCTCCCTAAAACACTTCTGCGAGCAGGCCTTTCTAATCGACCTGGCCCAGGTATCCTGGAAGGATATTGACCTCATCTCGTCAGTTGAGGACGCCTGGTCGTTCTTTAAAAGTAATTTCCTCACCATCTTAAATAAGCATGCCCCTTTCAAAAAATGTAGAACTAAGAAGAGATATAGCCCTTGGTTCACTCCAGACCTGACTGCCCTTGACCAGCACAAAAACATCCTGTTGTGGACTGCAATAGCATCGAATAGTCCCCGCGATATGCAACTGTTCAGGGAAGTCAGGAACCAATACTCACAGTCAGTCAGGAAAGCAAAGCCTAGCTTTTTCAAACAGAAATTTGCATCCTGTAGCTCTAACTCCAAAACGTTTTGGGACACTGTAAAGTCCATGGAGAACAAGAGCACCTCCTCCCAGCTGCCCACTGCACTGAGGTCACCACCAATAAATCCATGATAATTGAACATTTCAATAAGCATTTCTCTACGGCTGGCCATGCTTTCCTGCTGGCTAACCCAACCAACAGCTCCGCACCCCTCGCAGCTACTTGCCCGAGCCTCCCCAGCTTCTCCTTCACCCAAATCCAGATCGCAGATGTTCTGAAAGAGCTGCAAAACCTGGACCCATACAAATCAGCTGAGTTAGACAATCTGGAACCTCTCTTTCTAAATTATCCGCCGCCATTGTTGCAACCCCTATTACCAGTCTGTTCAACGTCTCTTTCATTTTGTCCGAGATCCCGAAAGATTGGAAAGCTGCCACGGTCATCCCCTTCTTCAAAGGGGGTGACACTCTAGACCCAAACTTTATCCATCCTGCCCTGCCTTTCTAAAGTCTTTGAAAGCCAAGTTAATAAACAGATCACTGACCATTTCGAATCCCACCATACCTTCTCCGCTGTGCAATCCGGTTTCCGAGCTGGTCATGGGTGCACCTCAGCCAACCTCTTACATCTAGACGTTGCGCTAGCGGAACACCTGCTCCAATATCCAATGATGGGCGTGGCGCAAAATACAAAGTCCTCGAAAATCCGAAAAATTCCATTTTTCAAACATATGACTATTTTACACCATTTTAAAGACAAGACTCTCCTTTATCTAACCACACTGTCCGATTTCAAAAAGGCTTTACAGCGAAAGCAAAACATTAGATTGTCAGCAGAGTACCCAGCCAGAAATAATCAGACACCCATTTTTCAAGCTAGCATATAATGTCACAAAAATCAAAACCACAGCTAAATGCAGCACTAACCTTTGATCTTCATCAGATGACACTCCTAGGACATTATGTTATACAATACATGCATGTTTTGTTCAATCAAGTTCATATTTATATCAAAAAACAGCTTTTTACATTAGCATGTGACGTTCAGAACTAGCATTCCCACCGAACACTTCCGGTGAATTTACTAAATTACTCACGATAAACGTTCACAAAAAACATAACAATTATTTTAAGAATTATAGATACAGAACTCCTTTATGCAATCGCGGTGTTCGATTTTAAAATAGCTTTTCGGTGAAAGCACATTTTGCAATATTCTGAGTAGATAGCCCGGCCATCATGGCTAGCTATTTTGACACCCACCAAGTTTGGTACTCACCAAACTCAGATTTACTATAAGAAAAATTGGATTACCTTTGCTGTTCTTCATCAGAATGCACTCCCAGGACTTCTACTTCAATAACAAATGTTGGTTTGGTTCCAAATAATCCGTAGTTATATCCAAATAGCGGCGTTTTGTTCATGCGTTCAAGACACTATCCGAAGGGTAAAGAAAGGTGACGCGCCCGACGCGTTTCGTGACAAAAAAATTCAAAATATTCCATTACCGTACTTCGAAGCATGTCAAACGCTGTTTAAAATCAATTTTTATGCGATTTTTCTCGTAAAAAAGCGATAATATTCCGACCGGGAAACCCTGTTTTCGTTCAAAGACGAAAAATAAAAACATGGAGTCGTCTCGTGCACGCACCCCCAGTCTCATTGTTCTCAGATCGACCACTATCCCAATGCGCTACTGTTTTTCAGCCATGGCCTGCAAAGTCATCATTCAACGTTCTGGCGCCTTCTGAGAGCCTATGGGAGCGTTACAAAATGTCACGTTACAGCAGAGATCCCCTGTTTTGGATAGAGATGATCAAGAAGGCCAAGAAATAGTCAGAGAGGGCACTTCCTGTTTGGAATCTTCTCAGGTTTTGGCCTGCCAAATGAGTTATGTTATACTCACAGACACTATTCAAACAGTTTTAGAAACTTTGGAGTGTTTTCTATCCAAAGCCAATAATTATATGTATATTATCGTTTCTGGGCAGGAGTAATAATCAGATTAAATCAGGTACGTTTTTTATCCGGCTGTGAAAATACTGCCCCCTATCCATAACAAGTTAAGGTACTAAACGATATCATAACTGCCATCGATAAAAGACAGTACTGTGCAGCCATCTTCATCGACCTGGCCAAGGCTTTCGAATCTGTCAATCACCGTATTCTTATTGGCAGACTCAATAGCCTTGGATTCTCAAATGACTGCCTCGCCTGGTTCACCAACTACTTCACAGATAGAGTTCAGTGTGTAAAATTGGAGGGCCTGTTGTCTGGACCTCTGGCAGTCTCTATGGGGGTTCCACAGGGTTCAATTCTCGGGCCGACTTTTTTCTCTGTTTTTATCAATGATCTCGCTCTTGCTGCGGGTGAATCCCTGAATCATCTCTACGCAGACGATAACATTCTGTATACATCTGGCCCTTCTTTGGACACTGCGTTAACTAACCTCCAAACGAGCTTCAATGCCATACAACACTCCTTCCATGGCCTCCAACTGCTCTTAAACGCTAGCTAAACCAAATGCATGTCTTTCAACCATTCGCTGCCCGCACCCGCCCACCCGACTAGCATCACTACTCTGGACGGTTCTGACCTAGAATACGTGGACAACTACAAATACCTAGGTGTCTGGCTAGACTGTAAACTCTCCTTCCAGACTCACATGAAGCATCTCCAATCCAAAATCAAATCTAGAATCGGCTTTCTGTTTCACAACAAAGCCTCCTTCACTCACTCCGCCAAACTTACCCTAATAAAACTGACTATCTTACTGATCCTCGATTTCGGCGATGTCATCTACAAAATAGCTTCGAATACTCTACTCAGCAAATTGGATGCAGTCTATCACAGTGCCATCCGCTTTGT
Organism: Salmo trutta; assembly: GCF_901001165.1. Classification (NCBI taxonomy): domain Eukaryota; kingdom Metazoa; phylum Chordata; class Actinopteri; order Salmoniformes; family Salmonidae; genus Salmo; species Salmo trutta. The sequence goes on along the minus strand of NC_042957.1, from coordinate 39,235,960 downwards.
TACCAAAGGACCTTATACCACCCACCACTGCGACCTGTATGCACTAGTCGGCTGGCCCTCGCGACATATTCGTCGCCAGACCCACTGGCTCCAGGTCATCTACAAGTCTATGCTAGGTAAAGCTCCGCCTTATCTCAGCTCACTGGTCACGATAACAACACCCACCCATAGCACGCGCTCCAGCAGGTATATCTCACTGGTCATCGCCAAAGCCAACACCTCCTTTGGCCACCTTCCAGTTCTCTGCTGCCAGTCACTGGAACAAATCGCAAAAATCGCTGAAGCTGGAGACTTACATTTCCCTCACTAACTTTAAAAATCAGCTATCTGAGCAGCTAACCGATTGCTGCAGCTGTACATAGTCCATCTGTAAATAGCCCACCCAATCTACCTGCCTCATCCCCATATTGTTTTTATTTACTTTGCTGCTCTTTTGCACACCAGTATCACTACTTACACACCATCATCTGCTCATCCACATCTGCTCATCTATCACTCCAGTGTTAATCTGCTAAATTGTAATTACTCTGCTACTATGGCCTATTTATTGCCATACCTCCTCATGCCATTTGCACACACTGTATGTAGACTTTGTGTTGTTGTTTCTGTTGCACTGCTTTGCTTTATCTTGGCCAGGTTGCAGTTGTAAATGAGAACTTGTTCTCAACTAGCTTACCTGGTTAAATAACATTTTTTTAAGTGTAAATATTTGTATGAACACAACAAAATTCAACAACTGAGACATAAACTGAACAAGTTCGATAGACATGTGACTAACAGAAATAGAATAATGTGTCCCTGAACAAAGGGGGGTATGGCCCTTGCCCTCACCCTCCGATCCAACAGGTCCCAGAGGTGCTCAATGGGATTAAGATCCGGGCTCTTCGCTGGCCATGGCAGAACACTGACATTCCTGTCTTGCAGGAAATCACACGCAGAACAAGCAGTATGGCTGGTGGCATTGTCATGCTGGAGGGTCATGTCAGGATGAGCCTGCAGGAAGGGTACCAGATGAGGGAGGGGCATGTCTTCCCTATAACGCACAGCATTGAGATTGCCTACAATGACAACAAGCTCAGTCACACCGCCCCAAACCATGACGGACCCTCCACCTCCAAATTGTTCCCCCTCCAGAGTACAGGCCTCGGTGTAACGCTCATTCCTTCGACGATAAACGCGAATCCGACCATCACCCCTGGTGAGACAAAACCACAACTCGTCAGTGAAGAGCACATTTTGCCAGTCCTGTCTGGTCCAGCGACGGTGGGTTTGTGCCCACCGTTGTTGCCGGTGATGTCTGGTGAGGACCTGCCTTACAACAGGCCTACAAACCCTCAGTCCAGCCTCTCTCAGCCTATTGCAGACCTTCTGAGCACTGATGGAGGGATTGTGCGTTCCTGGTGTAACTCGAGCAGTTGTTGTTGCCATCCTGTACCTGTCCCTCAGAAGTGATGTTTGGATGTACCGATCCTGTGCAGGTGTTGTTACATGTGGTCTGCCACTGCGAGGACTATCAGCTGTCTGCCCTGTAGCGCTGTCTTAGGCGTTTCACAGTACCGACATTACAATGTATTGCCCTGGCCACATCTGCAGTCCTAATACCTCCTTGCAGCATGCCTAAAGCAGGTTCACGCAGATGAGCAGGGACCCTGGGCATCCTTCTTTTGGTGTTTTTCAGAGTCAGTAGGAAGGCCTCTTTAGTGTCCTAAGTTTTCATAACGGTGACCTTATTTGCCTACCGTCTGTAAGCTGTTAGTGTCTTAACAACCTTTCCACAGGTGCATGTTCATTAATTGTTTATGGTTCATTGAACAAGCACGGGAACCAGTGTTTAAACCCTTTACAATGAAGTTCTGTGAAGTTACTTTGATTTTTACGAATTCTCTTTGAAAGACAGGGTGCTGAAAAAGGAACTTTTCTTTTTTTGCTGAGTTTATATTTTTTTTAAATGCCGATTAATCGGTATCTGCTTTTTTTGGTCCTCCAATAATTGGTATCGGTGTTGAAAAATCATAATCCTCTTTAGGTTTCTTTTTAGGTTCCTGCCTTTATAGGGAGTTTTTCCTAGCCCCTGTGATTCTACATCTGCATTGCTTGCTGTTTGGGGTTTTAGGCTGGGTTTCTGTATAGCACTTTGTGACATCTGCTTTATAAATACATTTGATTGATGTGTTGTGCTATGTTGGTGTTGAAGTCATAGCACTTGCAGTGCTGAATACTCCAAGCACTGAAGCTGTAGCCTGCAATCCTCATGCTTGCTTGAGCAACACCCTAACATTCAGATAGGGTCAGCTTTTTAACACCAGTGAACCTCACACTTATCAATGGGAAAATGTTAAAATAAGGTTCAGGCTTACTCAGCTGCGTTTAGATACGCATGTGAACTCTGAAGTAATATCCATGAAATGTTCTGTTATACAGTATAGGCGTGTAATAATTTGGACAATGGAAAATCTAACAGATAGGACTATTGATTGTGATTAACAGGCACAAATATTATTGTCATTTTACATTGGGAAAAGCATTGACTGTCAACTAGATTCGGACTATATAGGCCAACTTTTAATGTGGAATGAATTCGGACATTTGACATGCACACATTTGGCATTGTTAACTCATAAGGCAAGCTCTGTGGGGCAAGCTCACTGGCCCCACAGAGTGTGATTATGTATGCACTGTGTTGTTTTATGATAGGAAGTGTTCACAGCGGCGCTCACACCAACTGACACTGTCGCAAGTGCTGGTCATCTGACCTTTCTTGACCAAGATACATATGCCACATCCGTGTCTCATACGAGGAATTTTACATTCTTGGTGTTATGGGACTACAGTTTTGTTTAAGTAAGCTAGAACACAATTCGATTCAGAGAATTGTTGTGATGAATTGGAAAGTCAGTTAAATAAATCGAATCAAGAGAAATAGCCCCCAACATAAAAAAATGCTAAAATCAAAGTGTATTTGTCACGTGCGCCGAATACAATCTTACAGTGAAATGCATACTTACAGGCTCTAATCAATAGTGCTAAAAATGTGTTAGGTGAACAATAGGTAAGTAAAGAAATAAAACAACAGTAAAAAGACAGGCTATATACAGTAGCGAGGCTATAAAAGTAGCGAGGCTACATACAGAGACTGGTTAGTCAGGCTGATTGAGGTAGTATTTACATGTAGGTATGGTTAAAGTGACTATGCATATACGATGAACAGAGAGTAACAGTTGCGTAAAAGAGGGGTTGTCGTGGCGGGACACAATGCAAATAGCACGGTTAGCCAATGTGCGGGAGCACTGGTTGGTCGGCCCAATTGAGGCAGTATGTACATGAATGTATAGTTAAAGTTACTATGCAAAAAGAACCAACATAATATTCAAGGAGCTCATGATTTAGTTTGTAAATGTTTTATTACAAATTCCTCCATTGGGTAAAAAATTAAATAAAGGAAGGCCTATATGAAATATAAATACAAAAGTAGGCCTACTGTTTACGTTACATTCGTTATTGATATGGCATATTTACAGATATTTACACAAAATAATTCTGCGAAATATATTAGCTTAGCATTCCATATAAAAATATACATTCAACTTTTTACATTGGGGAGAGAGGTCTTTTTAAATTCAGCTCCTTCACGCTCTCCTCTTCCTCGTCATTGTCACTAACGCTCTCCTCGTCATCATTACTGCTCGAGTCTTCATAGAGGCAGATGGTTGCTTGCACTGGATAGTTGCGCAGAAGCATCTCTGCGTCCTGGTACAGATAATCGAAGCATCTCGATTTGGGCCAAAACAACCTAGAACACAAGAAATTCAGATTAGCTGTTTGAATTGAAAATACAAAGTAGGCTAGGATATAGTTGATATAGGGTATATAGAGCGAGGGTATATAGAGCGAGGGTATCTCATTCACCATTAAGCACAGAGACGCATATTTTCAACGTGATATTAGTGAGGCAATTTCACTTACTTTACTGGGTGTGTGATCTGTGGACTATTGCAGTATTTGGTGTCTGAAAATCCTCCAATGGGCTTTGTGTAAGGCTGTGAAGAGAGAAAGAAAAACACGCATGTTAGCATAAGCCTATACTATTTATTCCACTATAGGCTAACTAGACCTATGATACATCTAAATTAAATCCTCTACAAACAATTGACACTAATAATTTCGTTTTGAAAGTAGTCTGCACTAACCGTGTTTTCCGCGACCCTGCGTTCCTTGTCCGCTTTGCCATCCCAAGGTCTCCACAAATTAGCGGGCTGTTGAACAAAGTTTCTTCCGGTAACTCTGCCAATTAATCCACAATGAGCCATGATATTTTCCATTATTTCTGGTGATGGTTTCCTGATTAAGTCATCTGAGAGTTTGCGATTGAGAGTGATGCCAGAGTTGAGTCAGACGCCGCTATATATCCGGCCAGGGAGCTCGTGCCAAATTGCGCTTTGACAATATCCAAAGTGTTGTTGCGCCACGGTGGTGAGGTGTCAAGTCACACTTTGGCAAACCTGCACCATATGTTCACACTCGCGCACAGAGTGGCCTTGTTTGAGAATAGATTCAACTTTTGTTGTGGGAGATTATAAACCCTTTCAGAATTAGAAAGAATATTAGCCAAGCCAATAGCCTATTGTTTTGTTTTTTTGCGATAGGGCCTAATCGTTTAAAAAAACGTATTAAAAACGAAAGAGCCAAGTGATTAACATAATTGAATTATCTAAGCATATATAGACCGAAATTGACAATGAATTTACTCATTTAGTTAATCGTCCTAACAGCCTTCATTACTTTGAACAATTTGCATTTCAAGTGTGAAATAACTCGGGCCGATATGTCGACCGGGCAAACTTTTATTTTGTATTAATTTAACCTTTATTTAACTAGGCCAGTAAGTTAAGAGCAAATACTTATTTACAATGATGGCCTACTCTACCCTGTCCAAACCCTAACCTAGACGCTGGGCCAATTGTGCACCACCCTATGGGACTCCCAATCATGGCCGGTTGTGATACAGCCTGGAATCCAACCAGGTTCTGTAGTGACGCAGCAGTGCCTTAGACCGCTGCATCACTCAGGAGCTCGAACTGCGCTCAGTGGTCAAAAAGGGGAGCTTATGGACCCCGGCACACGTTAGGTTAGTTTTTAGAAATCTTCTTTTTTTTGACCATTCACTTGAAGGGGAGGTTATGCAAAGTGCCGCACCTTCACCGCACCTTCTGTGCTCCCAAACAGTTGATTAATTAATTAATTAATTTATTTTATTTAACTAGGCAAGTCAGTTAAGAACAAATTCTTATTTACGAAGATGGCCTACCCGGGACGAGCATGGGCCAATTGTGCGCAGCCCTATGGGACTCCCAATCATGGCCGGTTGTGATACAGCCTGGAATCAAACTAGGGTCTGTAGCGACGCATCTAGCACTGAGATGCAGTGCCTTAGACCGCTGCATCACTCGGGAGCCCTATTTACAGTAGTCCTAAATGCGAATTAACCCCACTAGGTGTGAAATAGCCCACATGCTTTGCAAACATCTCAATACCGATTGGTTCCACCAGTAGGCTACAACATATCAACCAAACAGTCACAAATACACAACCTACTAGGCATATTGTTGCAAATAGGAATATTATGGTTGTGCAAGCCATAGTTAAATTTTGTTGGCCAAACTGTTTAACATTTATTGTAAAACGACAATAATATTTGTATTTACAAATTCTAAGGGATACCTGTTAGAATTTTCAGGCCTAGTTGTGAATAACAGGACCTTTCACGGACATACACTCAGTGACCAAATTATTAGGACTCCCCTTTGCCCTCCAGACAGCCTGAATTCTTCCGGGCATGGATTCTACAAAGTGTGGCTCAATTGGTATCAAGGGACCTAATGTGTGACATGAAAACATTCCCCACACCATTACACCACTGCCACCATTCCCCAACAGGGACACCAGGCAGGATGGGGCACCAGGCAGAATGGGGCCATGGACACATGCTGCTTACTCCAAATTCTGACTCTGCCATCAGCATGACACAACAGGAACCAGGATTCGTCGGACCAGGCAATGTTTTTCTACTCCTCAATTGTACAGTGTTGGTGATCTCATGCACATTGGATCCACTTGTTCTTGTTTTTAGCTGATAGGAGTGAAACCCGGTGTGGTCATCTGCTACAATAACACATCCGTGACAAGAACCGACGAGTTGTGTGTTGTACTGCGTCATTATTTGCCTGTTTGTGGCCCACCTGTTAGCTTGCACGATTCTTGCCATTCTCCTTCGACCTCTCTCATCAACAAGCTGTTTTCACCCACAGGACTGCCGCTGACAGTATGTATTTTGTTTGTCGCACCATTCTTGGTAAACCCTGGACACTGTTGTGCATTAAAAGCCCAGGAGGCTGGCCGTTTCTAAGATACTGGAACCGGCGTGCCTGGCACCACGCTCGAAGTCACTTAGGTCACTTGTTTTGCCCATTCTAATGTTCAATCGAACAGTAACTGAATGTCTTGATGCCTGTCTGCCTGCTTTATATAGCAAGCCACTGCCATGTGATTCACTGTCTGTAGGATCGTACCATTTTCATGAACATGTTGGTGTAGCTTCCTGAGGCTACATACTTCTTACCGTGAGGCTAGTAGCCTACTATGGGTTGCCAACAACACATTTTTCATTGAAGTCGGACTAATATTTATTGTTTTATTTATTGTAGGCTATTTATTGTAGGATACTGACCTACGGAACTTTGATGAACTAAGAAGTTTAACTTTTCAACCTTTGTAGATTTTTTCTAACAGATAGGAAAAATGTCTACAAAGTGTAAGGTTCTTAGGCCCTACTGCCACTATGAGAGATGAAGGAGAGTCTGAGGAGTGGAGTGGCGAAAGAGATTTATACTTTTCAATTCACTTTTCAATTCGCATTACATCCTTGTCTTACATTTCATTGTGTCTGGCAACACAACATTCTTGGTCCGCAGCTCAAATGGACCTTATATATCACAGTAGCCACTAGCTATTTAACAATCCAAGCAACTTTAATTCAGAAACATATTCCAATATTGAATAATGCAAACAAACCATATTCCACTCAGGAATAATACAACAATCATGTGCGGACAATTAAAGGGTTTATTTTCTTGTCCATACACATTAAATTAGCTGAAAATACACAGCTAACTCCTGCTAGCTAGCTAACTAACAACATGCTTCATGATCAAGTAATGTTAGCATATCAATAATGGACGTTTACTCCTCCCATACCAATATACAAGCACAGTAACGTTATCATACAGTGGCATTCATATAATAATATAGGCTACATGGCTAGGTAAGGTTAGCTAGCAAGCTAGCTAGCTAAACAAAATAATTTCTGCATCCTCACATAAACCTGCTGACTGTAGCTGAATGCTGACATTTAGCTCAACCATAGCTAGACAGGAGCTTTTAGGCTTACACAAGCTACTGCATTAAAGTTACCTTAGAACAAACCAGGCAAACCATTGTATCAATATCAGTGAAGTCATTGTATGAGGTAAAAGCAAATTATGATTGAAAATGTTGATAATTCCGTGGGGAGTTGCTTCTTGCCTGGACCAGGTGGTTAAGTGCAGTCAAGCAACAACAAAAAATGAACACTGTTGAGATTTATAGCTACAGTTTCAGAATGTAAAAGGCTATTACATTTTCTTGCTAAAAACTCAATAAAACAAGTGTAATTTTTTGGGGAAAATGTCATTTCTGTTAAATCTGCCCTGCTTAAAGGGGGGCAACTGTTTACGAGTGTCGTGTGCTCCGGAGGTAGCAGTCGAGACGTGACATGTTCACAGGTTTACATTGCAGTATATGTGTAGCCGAGGATATTTTTGTGAAAAGTCTACTTTAATAAGTAGGAAGAACCTCTAAGTGTGATGTTCACTGGTGTTAAAAAGCTAACTCTGAGTGTTTTGGGTGCAGCTTACCCAGTCGTGAATAATGCACACCTTCAGTGCCTGGCGTTTTCAGCACTGCAAGCGCTGGATCATGATTTCATTCTCCCGCGGACCCTCTGATCTGATATTCATGTAGGCCAGGGATGGGCAACTTTGATCGCACATCCATATTTACATCCATACCCACACATGCAGTCAGAGCTGACATGGGCTACTTGAGTGACTCTCTGTGACTGACATAACAAGAAAAACTGCTGATGTACAGCCACATTTCCAAATTGCACTTTGTGTGCTCTGCTATTCTAACTTTCAACAGTATGTTCCTAATTTGAGTTACATTTTTTTGGGAAATTGATCCACGTGCCTACAACAGGCCGGGCTGCCAGTTACCCATCCCTGATGTAGGCTATCCGTGATAGTACGCCTAGTCTAAGGCAAGCTATTGCAAAAACGTTCATGTCAGATCATGGTGAATAATACAACAGCATAAACCAACAATATTTTAATTGAAATTTTATCTTAAACAAGTTTTCTTGGGTTTAATACCTGGACTCTTATGGGACTGTTTCTTGGACTGCTCTCTTCATTTTCAACTTCACTTTGTCCCCTAGTACAACCTGAATGGTATATTTCAACCTCTGGCCAGTCTTTCCTAGGGTGAAGTGATGCTGGTTTTCCTGATGGAACTGGGAACCCACTCTGTGGTATTTTTTGCCTATAGACATCATGACTTCATAAACCAACTCACTGTCTGATCTGATGATATTCATGTTGGTTATCAGTTTTAGTAGCCTAATGTAATCACGCTATTGTGCTATAATGTGTGCAGGTCATGTAGCCTACAAATGGTCTGCTAGAATAATTTTAAAAAACCTTAAAGCAATCAATGTGTTATTTCTTACGTCTATTTTCCAATCTTCAAACAGGTTTTCTAATGGGTTCATTTAAAAGGCGAAACAAACCAACACGTACGTCAGCCATGTGCAGCAGATACACAGTGGTTGGCCGTCCTACTGCTTCTGACCACAGAACATCGCCTGGCATTTTATCCCAACAATTCTACATGTTGAATCGTTACCAATCCTTGACACCCAGGTGTCCTTTAGAGTTGACTTTGTCACCAATGTGATGTAGGCAATAACTTGTATGGAACCAAAATTGTAAACTTCTGAACTTTTCTGAATATCTTTTCTGAACAACTTTTCAACTTCTGTCTAAAGTCTTTCCCAGGGTGAGGTGTTGGGTCTTCCTGTGGGAACTGGGAACCCACTCTGTGGTCATAATCAGGTGATGGTATAGTTGGGTGTGAAGTTTACACACCTCCAGCGGTGAAAGCAAAGGCAGCTCTAGATGAACCAGGGACTGGCGCATGCACTGCACACATCATTGACCTATTGACCTGTTATTGAGGAGTGCATAGAAATAGATCCTTCACAGGAGATATTTTGACATCTATTGTCAACGTATTACAATAGAGTTCTGTTATGGGAGGGTAAATGATACAGGGATGCCATATCCCTTTCTGAAACCTTGAATCATAAGGACAAACCATGAATATGGTAACACAGTATACATTGAGGTCCAAAAGTATTTGGACAGTGACACATTTGTTGTTGTTTTGGCTCTGTACTCCAGCACTTTGGTTTTGATACAAGTTTTATGCACTAGCGGTTCTGGGGGAGAGGCAGGGGGGGCCAGTGCCCCTGTGACAACAATTTTGGACCCCCTTGTGGCCCCCTAAATGTGGAGTATGAAATAATTTTTACATAACACATTTTTGCTATCGTTCTTTTTTTACATCCATTATTAGACAGTGGCAACGATGATGATTATGAACATGGTCTTTTGCCTGCTAATAACTGCAATGCAGTGAAGAAAACGATATGGCAACAATAACGTCTAATGTAACTGGCCCCTCTAACAGTACAACTGGCCCCAGCTTGGCCCCCCAGTTGAAATGCTCTAGAATCGCCACTGGGACTATGAGGTTAAAGTGCAGACTGTCAGCTTTAATTTGAGGGTATTTCCATCCATATCGGGTGAACCGTTCAGAAATTACAGCAGTTTTTGTTCATAGTCCCTCCATTTTAGGGAACCAAAAGTATGTGGACAAACTCACTTATGTATTAAAGTAGTCAAAAGTTTAGTATTAGATCCCATATTCCTAGCACGCAATGACTACATCAAGCTTGTGACTCTAAAAACTTTTTGGATGCATTTGCAGTTTGTTTTGGTTGTGTTTCAGATTATTTTGTACCCAATTGAAAATAATGCTGAATAAAATATTGTCATTTTCGAGTCACTAACTTTAATCATGGTAGCATCCACATCAATGTAGAAGTGTTTAGAAACATATTCTACTGATATTCGTATTTACAATAAATCATGAATGAATTGTGAATAATGATGAGTGAGAAAGTTAGAGGCATAAATATCATACCCCCCCAAAAATGCTAACCTCCCCTGTTATTGGTAATGGTGACAACATCAAAATAACTAAACAAAAAAATGTCACTGTACAAATACACCATATATGAGCATTGTTCTGGCTCTACCCGGGGCACTGACATTTGTGGTACAGGTCCTTAGGCTTTGACCGCATTTACCATAGAGCCCAGGATGGAGCTCTGTCACAACCATTTTCTCTCTCTCTCTCACGCGCTCCTGTTAGAATGTTATTTTTCTTTTCCATCTTAACTCTTACGTCAAGCTAACATGGTGAACTTTTCGACCTCTAGGTCCGTCGATCCTTTCCCAGGGTTAAGTAAGAGGTCCACTGGTTTTCGGGTGTTGCTGCCCTGCCTGCACTGGTGTGAAGAATACACACCTTCAGGGGTGAATAATGTACAACACTGAATGTTCCAGACAAGGTACATGGCCCCTGTGACATTAAGACCTGCATTGTATTACAGTAAAGTTTCATAAAAGATGAGACCATTTTTTTGTCCATAAGGTTGGCAATAAATGGAAATTTGTTTTTGGCACTCTGGGTTGCAGGGTAATAAGATAAAAGCAGACATAAAACATACATACAGCATGACACACATTGGACATTTAACATGCTCAGCAGACTCTTATTTAGGATTGTCACAACAAAGGGGATGAAGGATTTATTTAGGCAATTTTTCCTTGCGAGTGGCACGTTTAGTCTCCAACCTGACAGCAACATTTGGAAGGATGCGTGCAGTGGATGGGTGTTTTCATTGAAGACCTGGAGTGATTTTATTGTGATACAGGGCCTAAGTATGACTTAGGAGAATAACCAACCCCATTTTAAAGGAAATGGAATCCAATGGAGAGAGTGGGTATGGTCTAAGATAAATTAATAAAAATGTGCACCGACTTAAGCAGAAACTGACATACACTTAGGTTCGAGTCATTAAAACTGATTTTTCAACCACTCCACAAATTACTTGTTTACAAACTATAGTTTCAGCAAGTCAGTTAGGACATCTACTTTGTGCATGAGACAAGTAATTTTTCCAACAATTCTTTACAGACAGATTATTTCACTTATAATTCACTGTAACACAATTCCAGTGGGTCAGAAGTTTACATACACTAAGTTGACTTTAAAAGCGTCTGATAGGCTAATTGACTTCATTTGAGTCAATTGGAGGTGTACCTGTGGATGTATTTCAAGGCCTACTTTTAAACTCAGTGCCTCTTTGCTTGACATCATGGGAAAATCAAAAGAAATCAGGCAAGACCTCAGAAAAAAAATGCAGACCTCCACAAGTCTTCCAAACATCTGAAGGTACCACGTTCATCTGTACAAACAATAGTATGCAAGTATAAACACCATGGACCCACGCAGCGTCATACCGCTCAGGAAGGAGACACGTTCTGTCTCCTAGAGATGAACATACTTTGGTGCGAAAAGTGCTAATCAATCCCAGAACAACAACAAAGAACCTTGTGAAGATGCTGGAGGAAATGGGTACAAAAGTATCTATATCCACAGTAAAACGAGTCCTATATCAACATAACCTGAAAGGCCGCTCAGCAAGGAAGAAGCCACTGCTCCAAAACCGTCATAAATAAGCCAGACTATGGTTTGCAACTGCACATGGTGTCACGGGTGTCGTAGGGTGTAGACCAAAACGCAGCGGGAAAATGTATACTCATTGTCATAATTACAGCCGTGTTGAAGAGACCCAACTGCAGCAGGTGAAATGTAGATACTCATCTTTTTAATATATAAGAGCAAAGTATCCACGGGAAAACCAATAAACAAAAACGACTAACAGGCTACGTACATACCAAAGACTAGCAGTGTTAGCACAACCACCCACAACCCCAAGTGACAAACATACTCCTAATTATATGACTCCCAATCAGGAACAACGATAACCAGATGTCCCTGATCGGGAGCCACACAGACCCACATAAAACTACACAACAACACCCTCTGCTGGTCAGGACGTGACACTAATCTTCTTTTATTAAAGGACAAAGAAGGAAAACCAAAAAACACGTATACAAAAAAAACACGACGACAAAGAAAAGGCCGGTAAGGCACAAAGCTATACACAGCAACAATCTCCCACAAAATCCCATGACAAAAACACTCCTAAATATAGGACCTTCAATCAGAGGCAACGATAGACAGCTGCCTCCAACTGAAGGCCCCAACACCAATTAACTAAACATAGAAATACAAACGACTAGACTGAACATAGAACTAAACTAACATAGAACAATAACCAAAACCCTGGACTAATAAATCAAATACCCCTCTACATAAAGAAATCCTTCTAACCCCCCCCCTTAAAAGATTTAGATGCACTATTGTAAAGTGGTTGTTCCACTGGATAGCATAAGGTGAATGCACCAATTTGTAAGTCGCTCTGGATAAGAGCGTCTGCTAAATGACTTAAATGTAAATGTAAATGTACATAAACAACCACCCCGAACCATACAAACCAAATACCCCCTCTACATGAACACATACACAAACACACCCTGAACCACATAAAACAAATACCCCCTGCCACGTCCTGACCAAACTACAAGAACAAATAACCCCTTTACTGGTCAGGACGTGACACATGGGGACAAAGATCGTACTTTTTGGAGAAATATTCTCTCGGCTGATGAAACAAAAATAGAACTGTTTGGCCATAATGACCATTGTTATGTTTGGAGGAAAATGGGGGAGGCTTGCAAGCCGTAGAATATCATCCCAACCGTGAAGCACGGGGGTGGCAGCATCATGTTGTGGGGGTGCTTTGCTGCAGGAGGCGCACTTCACAAAATAGATGGCATCATGAGGATGGAAAATTATGTGGATATATTCAAGCAACATCTTAAGACATCAGTCAAGAAGTTAAAGCTTGGTCACAAATGGGTCTTCCAAATGGACAGTGACCCCAAGCATACTTCCAAAGTTGTGGCAAAATGGCTTAAGGACAACAAAGTCAAGGTATTGGAGTGGCCATCACAAAGCCCTGACCTCAATCCCATAGAAAATGTGTGGGAAGAACTGAAAAAGCTTGTGCGAGCAAGGAGGCCTACAAACCTGACTCCGCTACATCAGCTCTGTCAGGAGGAATGGGCCAAAATTCCCCCAACTTATTGTGGGAAGCTTGTGGAAGGCTACCCGAAACGTTTGGCCCAAGTTAAACAATTTAAAGGCAATGCTACCAAATACTAATTGACTAACTTCTGACCCACTGGGAATGTGATGAAAGAAATAAAAGCTTAAATAAATCATTCTCTCTACTATTATTCTAACATTTCACATTCTTAATATAAAGTGGTGATCCTAACTGACCTAAGACAGGGAATGTTTACTGCGATTAAATGTCAGGAATTGTGAAAAACTGAGTTTAAATGTATTTGGCTAAGGTGTATGTAAACTTCTGACTTCAACTGTAGGTACGTGTTTAACTGTTCAATCTGGATAAGCTTGTTCTGTACTTTTGGAAAGTGTGGCTAACTGCAAGTGTGTACCTGTGCTAGAGGAGTGACTGGCCCGGTAAGCGTGTGAAATGGGAGGGTGTGATCATTGAAACTGGCCTGAGAAAGGTGACAGAGCGAGACACAGCCATGGTGACACGGACTACGCTACAACACCAAGCAGTCTAGGGTTTGGGTTCCCAGAGTCTGATCCTTTATCGCATGCATCAGTGAGAGGGGGCGTCCCAAATGGCATCCTTTTCCATGTATATTGCACTACTTTAGACCAGAGCCCTGTGGGTAGTGCACCATACAGGGAATATGGTGCCATTTGGGACACATCCAAAGTTTTTTGTGGGAAAGCAATGAGATGAAATGAGGACTCATCCTGGGAAGTGATACAATTCATTGCATCTGAAATCTTTATTTTATTTAACCTTTTTTTTAACTAGACAACTCAGTTATGAACAAACTCTTATTTACAATGATAGCCTACCTTTATGTCTCATTACAGTATATCAATGCCATGAGCCTCAGGACATATTAAAGTCCAATGCAGCCATTTGTATCTCAATATCAAATAATTTCTGTGTAAGAATTAAGTACCTTTCTGTGATTGTTTTTAATTCTAATTAATGGAATAGAACTGAAAAAAAATGTTATTAAATTGAGCTGAACTGAAGTAAACTGAGTTTAACTGAGTTGTCTTGTCTCTCTCTCCCAGCTCACTAGGACCATCGCTCTTTGGCTTCGGACTGTTTCTCCATTGGTGCTGAAAGAAGAAGCATTCAAAGTTATTTGAAATGCTTTTGTCATGTGCCCTTACAGATGAAGGTAACGTGAATGGTGATGCAACCAGACTTGAAGATGCCATGGCTGACAATGCGTTGATGATTGACCATCCCATGGCTGAAGATTCCCACATAATGACTGAAGACCTCCACAAGATGGAGGTCCCCAGACTAAAGATCCCATGATGGAAGATCCGATGGGTGAAGGTCTCATCGCTGAAGATCCTACGACTGAAGATCCCACGACTGAAGATCCCATGGCTGAAGTTCCCTCGAAAATCCCATCACTGAAGATCAAATGGGTGAAGATCCTAAGGGTGAAAATCCTCCCTCGGCTGAATCTGGCCAGACATTGACAAGAGATTATTAATATAATGTAGAAATGGTGTGTTGTTCAATGATGTCTACCTCATCTACATTCTACCATTTCGCTCTGACTTGTTGATGACTGTGATATTTCAGTTTTTATTTCTAAAACATTTGCAAAAATGGACAAAGGGCAAATTTCCATCTGTTTAATGCCCGTTGCTCGTGTTTCTTCGCTCACGCAAGTCTCTTCTTATTTGTGTCCTTTAGTAGTGGTTTCTTTGCAGCAATTCGACCATGAAGGTCTGACTCAAACAGTCTCCTCTGAACAGTTGATGTTGATATGTGTCTGTTACTTAAACTCTGGGAAGCATTTATTTGGGCTGCAATTTATGAGGCTGGTAACTAATGAGCGTATCTTCTGCAGCAGAGGTAACTCTGGGTCTTCCATTCCTGTGGCGGTCCTCATGAGAGCCAGTTTCATCACAGCGCTTGATGGTTTTTGTGACTGCACTTGAAGAAACTTACAAAGTTCTTGAAATTTTCCAACTGACTAACCTTCGTGTCTAAAAGTAAAGATGGACTGTCATTTCTCTTTGCTTATTTGAACTGTTCTTACATAATATGGACTTGGTATTTTACCAAATAGGGCTATGTTCCTAATCAAGTCTCTTCTTATTGCTGTCCTTTTTTGGTAAAAGACCAAGTCCATATTATGAATAACAGCTCAAATAAGGAAAGAAGAACAACAGCCGTCATTACTTTAAGACATGAAAGTCAGTCAATGCGGAAAATGTCAATAGCTTTAAACGTTTCTTCAAGTGCAGCCGCAAAAACATCAAAAACATCAAGCGCTGTGATGAAACCACTACGGTTTCTTGGCAGCAATTTGACCATGAAGGCCTGATTCACTCAGTCTCCTCTGAACAGTTGATGTTGAGATGTGTCTATTACTTTAACTCTGTGAAGTATTTATTTGGGCTGCAATTTCTGAGGCTGGTAACTCTAATTAACTTATCCTTATCCGCAGAGGTAACTCTGCCTCTTCCTTTCCTGTGGCGGTCCTCATGAGAGCCAGTTTCATTATAGCGCTTGATGGTTTTTGTGACTGCACTTGAAGAAACTTTCAAAGTTCTTGACATTTTCCGGATTGACTGACCTTCATGTTTTAAAGTATTGATGACTTGTCATTCTTTTTTGCTTATTTGAGATGTTCTTGCCATTTTACCAAATAGGGCTCTTTTCTGTATACCCCCTACCTTGTCACAACACAACTGATTGGCTCAAATGCATTAAGAAGAAAAAAGAATCCACAAATTAACTTTTAAGAAGCCACACCTGTTAATGAAATTCATTCCAGGTGACTACCTCATGAAGCTGGTTGAGAGGATGCCAAGAGTGTGCAAAGCTGTCATCAAGGCAAAGGGTGGCTATTTGAAGAATCTCAAATATAAAATGTTGTTTAACCTCTCTGGCGCATGTGGGACGAACTCGTCCCACCTACGTAACAGCCACTGAAATCCAGTGGCGCGATTTTTGAATCGTTTGAAATACTATTACTTCAATTTCTCAAACATATGACTATTTTACAGCTATTTAAAGACAAGAATCTCGTTAATCTAACCACACTGTCCGATTTCAAAAAGGCTTTACAACGAAAGCAAAACATTAGATTATGTCAGCAGAGTGCCCAGCCAGAAATAATCAGACACCCATTTTTCAAGCTAGCATATCATGTCACATAAACCCAAACCACAGCTAAATGCAGCACTAACCTTTTATGATCTTCATCAGATGACACACCTAGGACATTGTGTTATACAATACATGCATGTCTGTTCAATCAAGTTCTTATTTATATCAAAAAACAGCTTTTTACATTAGCATGTGACGTTCAGAAAAAGCATAACCCCCGCAAACTTCCGGGGAATTTACTAACAGTTTGCTAAATTACTCACGATAAACGTTCACAAAAAGCATAACAATTATTTTAAGAATTATAGATACATTACTCCTCTATGCACTCAATATGTCCGATTTTAAAATAGCTTTTAGGATGAAGCACATTTTGCAATAATCTAAGTACATAGCCCGGCATCACAGGGCTAGCTATTTAGACACCCACTCAGGTCAGCCTCCACAAAAATCACATTTCCTATAATAAAAATGTTCTTACCTTGCTTGTTCTTCGTCAGAATACACTGCCAGGACTTCTACTTCAATAACAAATGTAGGTTTGGTCCCAAATAATCCATCGTTATATCCAAACAGCGACGTTTTGTTCGTGAGTTCTAGACACTATCAGAATGCTACATCACGGTCTTGCGCATGGCGCATTGGCGTGACAAAAAATGTCTAAATATTCCATTACCGTACTTCGAAGCATGTCAACCGCTGTTTAAAACCAATTTTTATGCCATTTATCTCGTAGAAAAGCGATAATATTCCGACCGGGAATATGCATTGAGCCTAAACAGCCAAATTAAATTTCTCCTCAGGAGCGAATCGTGCACACGCCTCATTCAAAGGTCCTCTGATCCGCCACTTACCAAAGGCGATAATGTGTTTCAGCCTGAGGCTGCCTCGTCAACCTTCAGGTATTCCCCGGGTTCTGAGAGCCTATCGGAGCCCTGGGAATTGTCACGTTACAGCTAAGATCCTTACTTTTCAATAAACAGATGCAAGACGCACGACTCCTTGTCAGACAGGGTACTTCCTGCATGAAACCTTGTCAGGTTTTTGCCTGCCATAGGAGTTCTGTTATACTCACAGACACCATTCAAACAGTTTTAGAAACTTTAGGGTGTGTTCTATCCAAACCTGAACAATAATATGCATATTCTAGCTTCTGAGTTGGTGTAGGAGGCAGTTAAATATGGGCACATATTTTTTCCAAAATTCTCAATACTGCCCCCTAGCCCAAACAGGTTAACACTTTTTTGGTTACTACATGATTCCATATGTGTTATGCCATATTTTTGATGTCTTCAATATTATTCTACAATGTAGAAAATAGTAAAGGTAAAGAAAAACCCTTGAAAGAGTAGGTGTTCCAAAACTTTGGACCGGTAGTGTATAATTAATTTAAAAGTCCAAACATTGATGTAGAACCTACAGATTACCTCTTTAATGTGAAAAATTGTTATTTCCATGAAACTGTGTTTTAAAAAAGGATCTATTACAAGGCAATTAATGTGTTTGTAATGAAGACCAGTATGTTATTACAACTATTTAACACAGTTGTAATATATTATTACCTATGTATTCCTTTATGTAAAGTGCTAAAGTGTAGAGCAGAACATAATTTGGATAGCACTTTATTTTACAGTGCAGAATTTACCTGGTATTTACAAGGAAGCTACAAGATAGCACTGGGTGCTTTCTTGTATTTACAGTGCCTTCAGAAAGTATTCATACCCTTTGACTTATTGCATATTTTGTTGTTACAGCTTGAATTCAAAATGTATTAAATGTACGTTTTTAGACATTTTTGCAAATGTATTGAAAAATAATACAGAAATATTTCATAAAGTGCATTCGGGGAAGGTATTCAGACCCCTTGAAATGTTTCACATTTTGTTAAATTACAGCCATATTCTAGAATGGGTTAAAAAGTTTTTTCCCCTCATAAATCTACACACAATACCCCATAATGACAAAGCAAAAACAAGCTTAGAAAGTTAGAAAAAATTCTAAATCTGAAATATCACATGTACATAAGTATTCAGACCCTTTACTCAGTACATTGTTGAAGCACCTTTGGCAACGATTACAGCCTCGAGTCTAGCTGCACAGCTATTTTCAGGTCTCTCCAGAGATCTTCGATCAGGTTTGAGTTCAGGCTCTGGCTGGGCAACTCAAGGGAATTCAGAGACTTGTCCCGAAGCCACTCCTGCATTGTCTTGGCTGTGTGATTAGGGTTGTTGTCCTTTTGGAAGGTGAACCTTCGACTAATTTTGAGGTCTTGAGCACTCCGGAGCAGGTTTTCATCAAGGATCTCTCTGGACTTTGCTCCGTTCATCTTTCGCTAGATCCTGACTAGTCTCCCAGTCCCTGCCTCTGAAAAAAAATATCCCCACAACATGTTGCTGCCACCACCATGCTTCACCGTAGGGATGATGCCAGGTTTCCTCCAGATGTGACACTTGGCAATCAGGCTGGTCTGTGGTCTGTTTCATTAGAGCAGAGAATCTTGTTTCTCATGGTCTGAGAGTCCTTTAGGTG
This sequence comes from Salmo trutta, assembly GCF_901001165.1. Lineage (NCBI taxonomy): Eukaryota > Metazoa > Chordata > Actinopteri > Salmoniformes > Salmonidae > Salmo > Salmo trutta. Next base: position 39,216,819 of record NC_042957.1, on the reverse strand, counting down.
CCTTTTGGCAAACTCCAAGCGGGCTGTCATGTGCCTTTTACTGAAGAGTGGCTTCCGTCTGGCCACTCTATCATAAAGGCCTGATTGGTGGAGTGCTGCAGAGATGGTTGTCCTTCAGGAAGGTTCTCCACAGAGGCACTCTGGAGCTCTGTTAAGAACAAATTCTTATTTACAATGACAGCCTAGGAACAGTGGATTAACTGCCTTGTTCAGGGTCAGAATGACAAATTTTTACCTTGTCAGCTCAGGGATTCGATCTAGCAACCTTTTGGTTACTAGCCCAACGCTCTAACCACTAGGACACAGTGAGGGAAAAAAGTATTTGATCCCCTGCTGATTTTGTACGTTTGCCCACTGACAAAGAAATGATCAGTCTATAATTTTTGTGGTAGGTTTATTTGAACAGTGAGAGACAGAATAAAAACAAAAAAATCCAGAAAAATGCATGTCAAAAATATTATAAATTGATTTGCATTTTAATGAGGGAAAAAAGTATTTGACCCCCTCTCAATCAGAAAGATTTCTGGCTCCCAGGTGTCTTTTATACAGGTAACGAGCTAAGATTAGGAGCACACTCTTAAAGGGAGTGCTTGTTACCTGTCTCAGCTTGTTACCTGTATAAAAGACACCTGTCCACAGAAGCAATCAATCAATCAGATTCCAAACTCTCCACCATGGCCAAGACCAAAGAGCTCTCCAAGGATGTCAGGGACAAGATTGTAGACCTACACAAGGCTGGAATGGGCTACACGACCATCGCCAAGCAGCTTGGTGAGAAGGTGACAACAGTTGGTGCGATTGTTCTTTTTCAGGTGTCTGGCTTTCCAAATCATGTCCAATCAATTGAATTTAACACAGGTGGACTCCAATCATGCTGTAGAAACATTTCAAGGATGATCAATGGAAACAGGATGCAACTGAGCTCAATTTCAAGTCTCATAGCAAAGGGTCTGAATACTTATCTAAATAAGGTATTTCTGTTTTTCATACATTTGCAAAAATGTAGAAATACCTTTTTGCTTTGTCATGTGTGTAAATTGATGAGTTAAAAAAAATATTTAATCCATTTTAGAATAAGGCTGTAACTTAAAAAAAAGTGGAACGAGTCAAGGGGTCTGAATAATTTCCGAATCCACTGTACATAAGTATTCACACCTCTCAGTCAATACGTTAGTCAACTTTGACAGTGATTACAGTTATTAGTCTTTCTGGGTAAGTCTAAGAGCTTTGCACACCTGGATTATACCATTGTTTTAAACATTTCTATCAAGTTGGTTGTTGACTATTGCTAGATAGACATGTTCATGTCTTGCCATAGATTTTCAAGACGATTTAAGTCAAAACTGGAACTAAGTCACTCAGTAACATTCAATGTTGTCTTTGTAAGCAACTCCAATGCATATTTGGCCTTGTGTTTTAGGTTATTGTCCTGCTGCAAGGTGAATCTGCATTGTAGTGCTTGAGGCGTCACTACAAACACGGGTTCGATCCCAGGCTGTGTCACAGCCGGCTGTGACCGGGAGACCCATTATGCGGCGCACCATTGGCCCAGCATCGTCCGGGTTTGGCTGTGGTAGGCGATCATTGTAAATAAGAATTTGTTCTTAACTGACTTGCCTAATTAAATAAAAGTTAAATAAAAAATAAATATAATACAATTCCATGTATTTTTACACTAAAAACTCATCCTGGAATTGTTTTAAGATGGTCATACCAAGGATCATTTAACTATTTGATTTAGGACCCCTTTAGATATTAAAAAAACACGAGAAAATGTGCAAAAAGTCAAGAGTGAATACTTTCTGGAGGCACTGTACTTCATAGACCTTACACAATTGGCAACTTCCTGGTTCCAATGGTGCCAAGTGATGCCTGTTGCAATAACTCCCAAAGAAACAAATAAGTACATAGTCAATATCGTGTAGTTATCATTTCATCATGTTGTTTTTTTAAGTAAAGTTGAGGCCATTTTTGTACCGTAAAATCAAGTGATATCACAATTTAAGCAGCAGAGGGAGCAATAGTCTTAAAAGAGCGATCTCAAAAAGAGTGATCTACAATTGTATTGTAAGTGTCCCAGTCCACCGGTTGAGGGTAGTATTGGATCTAATGCTCACATCTTTCAGCACAGTTGGTTTGGTTAGATGTGATGTTAGATTTAATATTAGACCCATCAGTTTCTGAACCAATCAGATGGCCCTAAATGTGTTCGCATTCGGTGAAGGAGGTCTGGGAGGTACTCAGATCCAGACTCATTGCGGAGAAGAAACTAACATCCGTAGGGTAGCCAGGCAAACTCAACTGGGGATAGAGACCTCAACCTTCCAATATCTGGGAGGACACTGCATCTGACACTTGTGAGATGATGATGATGACAACATCATGTCTCTAGCACAGGGCCGGATTAAGAAATCATAGGCCCAGAGGTTGTGTTGTTTTTATAACCCCCCCCCCCCCCCCCACTGGCAAACTGAGATCAATCTGGTCTTGAATTCAAACAAACACCTTGTTTTTACCCTGCACAAATAGTTTGGTCTCCTAAATCTGTGTGGTGTGTGTCTCTGTGTGTGTGTGTGTGTGTGTGTGTGTGTGTGTGTGTGTATATATATGTGTGCACTGAAGATAATTACAATTTCAGCAGCAATCCCTGTTTCATTTGATAAGTCATGCATTGGTTTTACTCAGAGTTGGAACCTAATGGAGTATCTTTTCCAGTGCCACAGTGATTTGTAAGCCTGGGGCCAAAATGACAACTGCATTGGTGGTGGAAAAACAGCTCTCGCCTATTTTCAGATGAAGGATAAAAGATAAATTTGGTAGCAACTGGAAATTCAAACACTGAATCATGTCAACCACCTGCACACAAACACTTGCATGGGTTGAAAGTACCAGAGCCCTGTAGGGAATAAGACTTAACCTTTGTTTAATGGATCAGCCCCCCCTTTCCCGTTACAGTGAGGGAAGTAGCTAGCTAGTGTAGCCAACGGGGCGGCAGATAGCCTAGTGGTTACAGCGTTGGACTCGTAACCGAAAGGTTGCAAGATTGAATCCCTGAGCTGACAAGGTAAAAATCTGTCGTTCTGCCCCTGAACAAGGCAGTTAACCCACTGTTCCTAGGCTGTCTGTCACGGCTGTCGAAAGGAGCGGACCAAAGTGCAGCGTCGTTGTAGTTCCACATTTTATTTAATCCGTGAAACTTTGCAATACATAAATAATTGAAATGACAAAACAACAAACCGTAACGCAGAGAGAAACAAACACTACTCAAAATATAATCACCCACAAAACCCAGGAAGAAAAACCCCTACTGAAATATGATCTCCAATTAGAGACAACGAGGACCACCTGCCTCCAATTGGACATCATCCCAAACAAGCCAACACAGAAATACTAAAACTAGAACCTAATAACATAGAAATAGAAAACATAGAAAAACACAAAACACCCCCTGTCCCGCCCTGACCTACTCTACCATAGAAAATCATACCTTACTATGGTCAGGACGTGACACTGTCATTGAAAATAAGAATTTGTTCTTAACTGACTTGCCTAGTTAAATAAAGGTGTAAAAAAAACACTTGTTGGCACTAGCGCAACTGGGTAGTGATTACCCTTGCTGTAATGTTAAAATAAATGCAGGAAAGCAGTGTTCGGCTGGCGGGGGTGAAGGACACTGTGTGCCAGTGTTGGATCTGTCAAATCGTTGAACAAATGCTCTTGTGATAATTGTCATGAAGCAACCACCCCACTTGTGTTAGAAGTTCAGCAGGAGAAAGTGTAGGCTATATAAAAATAATTACGTTTGGATTTGAAAAAAATTATTAGGGTGTCTATCATCCTAATCAAGGTGTTTAACTTGGAATAACTTGGCTAAAAACACACTGCAATTACTTCTTCTGTTTGAGCATTTGATGTATTTTATGGGATACATAGACAGTTGGACAGAGACAGGAAAGGTTGGCGAGGAGTGTGTCAGAAGTGCCCCACCACACACCAACACTATTATGTGTTCTGGGGACGGCGCCATCGGCACTAACCATAAGACCAATCGCAGACACTGTTGAACATGTTTACTTCCCAAAATGAATCTTACAGCCAGAAAAGAAATGCAATTAGTAATTCATTATCTGAATGAGTATGGGGACAGAGGATGTAGACTACTTAGAAACAGAAGAACATTGTAGTTTTTTGTTCCTGCAACCATTGTATTTGACCTGGTGTCTATTTTCGTCTCAGTGCCTTTCTTCAACAAGAGACTGCCAGACATAATTCTGTGTATGTCTACTACAAGTTATTCCGGAAAAGAATACATATAGAAGAGGAGCTGAAGATTAACCAATGCATGAAAATACATTTACTGTAACGAGTGTGCTGAGAGTCGGGAAGTAGTAAGTACAGGGATTGTTTTAATAAATAAACAAAACAAACATGAAACACAAACAAAGCACCGACATGAAACAGAGTCAATAATACCTGAAGAAGCAGGGGAGCCTGGCAATCCGGCAGAGGCATGAAAGCCCGACGAGCCGGCTGAGGCAGGGGAGCCTGGCGATAAGGCTAAGGCATGAGAGCCTGACGAGCCGGCAGAGGCAGGGAAGCCTGGCGATCTGGTTGAGGCATGAGAGCCTGTAGCAGTTCCCGGACACTACGTCATTACACTTGACACCAATTGTTTTCATTAAAAAACACTCACTGATGCTTCCCTTAGGTGAGGTGTTATTCTCTAACACGTGCACTAAGAGTCGGGAAGCAAGTACAGGGAGTGAGTGTTTAAATAAATAAACAAAACAATAAACACGAAACACCAACAACGCACCAACATGAAACAGAGTCAATAACATCTGAGGAAAGAACCAAGGGAAGTGACAGATATAGGGAAGATAATCAAGGAGGCCGCAGTTAGCAGAATGGGCCTTCAGGAGATGTTGAGCCTGAGGGGCCTGTTGGGATCCTTGCAGATTATGTTGGTATTCCAGTCGTGAAGGATCAGCGGGGTTCCGTGCCCCGTACCGGCAGTAGAAGGAGTCCAAATATTGTAGCCAAGGGGTGGGCTTCAGGAGTAGCCCAGGAGCCCTAGCCGGGAGATGGGTCTAGCATAGGCTAGTTGGTGCTTGCTCCGGGACGGAAACGTTAGCTGGGACTAGTCAACCAGGGTTGCGGTTAGCTAGCTGCCATGATCCAGATGAAAGGGTTCGGAGTTAGCGGTAGGAATCCGGGGATATGGAGAGAAAAATAGGTCCGGTATGCTCTGGTTTGAAACGCGTTGTACGAACTGGCGAGAGCTTTCCGAGCTAAAGGTTAGCTGATGACCGCTAGTGGTTAGATGACTGATAGCTGGTAGCTAGTTAGCTTCAGTTGAGGTATTCCAGTTCGTTGGTAAATAGAAATACTTCAGAAAAAACAGATCCACACCACATTGGGTGAGGCGGGTTGCAGGAGAGTATTTTGAAGTTGAGGTTTAGGAAACATTTCTGGCTCCCAGGTGTCTTTTATATAGGTAACGAGCGGAGATTAGGAGCACACTCTTAAAGGGAGTGCTCCTAATCTCAGCTTTTTACCTGTATAAAAGACACCGGTCCACAGAAGCAATCAATCATTCAGATTCCAAACTCTCCACCATGGCCAAGACCAAAGAGCTCTCCAAGGATGTCAGGGACAAGATTGTAGACCTACACAAGGCTGGAATGGGCTACACGACCATCGCCAAGCAGCTTGGTGAGAAGGTGACAACAGTTGGTGCGATTATTCGCAAATGGAAGAAACACAAAAGAACTGTCAACCTCCCTTGGCCTGGGTCTCCATGCAAGATCTCACCTCGTGGAGTTGCAATGATCATGAGAACAGTGAGGAATCAGCCCAGAACTACACGGGAGGATCTTGTCAATGATCTCAAGGCAGCTGGGACCATAGTCACCAAGAAAACAATTGGTAACACACTATGCCGTGAAGGACTGAAATCCTGCAGTGCCCGCAAGGTCCCCCTGCTCAAGAAAGCACATATACATGCCCGTCTGAAGTTAGCCAATGAACATCTGAATGATTCAGAGGACAACTGGGTGAAAGTGTTGTGGTCAGATGAGACCAAAATGGAGCTCTTTGGCATCAACTCAACTCACCGTGTTTGGAGTAGGAGGAATGCTGCCTATGACCCCAAGAACACCATCTCTACCATCAAACATGGAGGTAGAAACATTATGCTTTGGGGATGTTTTTCTGCTAAGGGGACAGGACAACTTCACCGCATCAAAGGGACGATGGACGGGTCCATGTACCGTCAAATCTTGGGTGAGAACCTCCTTCCCTCATCCAGGGCATTGAAAATGGGTCGTGGATTGGTATTACAGCATGACAATGACCCAAAACACACGGCCAAGGCAACAAAGGAGTGGCTCAAGAAGAAGCACATTAAGGTCCTGGAGTGGCCTAGCCAGTCTCCAGACCTTAATCCCATAGAAAATCTGTTGAGGGAGCTGAAGGTTCGAGTTGCCAAACGTCAGCCTCGAAACCTTAATGACTTGGAGAAGATCTGCAAAGAGGAGTGGGACAAAATCCCTCCTGAGATGTGTGGAAACCTGGTGGCCAACTACAAGAAACGTCTGACCTCTGTGATTGCCAACAAGGGTTTTGCCACCAAGTACTAAGTCATGTTTTGCAGAGGGGTCAAATACTTATTTCCCTCATTAAAGTGCAAATAATTTTATAACATTTTTGACATGCGTTTTTCTGGATTTTTTTGTTTTTATTCTGTCTCTCACTATTCAAATAAACCTACCACAAAAATTATAGACTGATCATTTCTTTGTCAGTTGGCAAACGTACAAAATCAGCAGGGGATCAAATACTTTTTTCCCTCACTACAAACAAAACAATCTCCGACAAGGACATGAGGGGAAACAGAGGGTTACATACACAACATGTAATTGATGGGATTGGAACCAGGTGTAAAGGAAGACAAGACAAAACCAATGGAAAATGAAAAATGGATCAGTGATGGCTAGAAGGTCGGTGATGTGAACCGCCGAACACCGCCCGAACAAGGAGAGGGACCGACTTCGGCGGAAGTCGTGACACTGCTGCTCACTTTGTTCTCTGTTTGTAGTGCTAGTGTTTTTAGTTAATCTGTGCATTTTACATATTATGTGCCCAGTATGATAGAGCAAGAAAACTTTCTTAGCAGATAATGACAAAATGATAACAACAGTAGCTACAGATGATGTAATGAAAAGTTGGAGGGTGGTTTGTAATGGAGGACATCATGTGGATCCATGTTTTGGGTGTTGGGCTGAACACCTATCTCCTGCAGAACAGGAGCAGAGTTAAAGGGAACAGGGTAGGAGACAGATGTAAACAAGCAAATACACAGGAGAACATTTTATGGATTAGTGCAGTGTTACAAAATAAATTAACAGCGGGCAATCTCAGTCCATGCCTGAAACCCACATCAGGTGAGGTTTCAGTGATCTGAAAGTACGTTATACAAAAACAGCAATAGACTAACAACAACACTAAGTCAATCATAAATTTGAAAGACTACAGTATAGGCAATAATTGTATATACAATTGCATTGTTTACCTCAGTCAACAGCTGCGGCTCATATCCATACTCGGCCTGGATGCTGCTGTTGTGTGCAAAGATAATTACCTTCAGGTTGTTCTCCCACCCTTCCTGGTATCAAAAGACTTGCCCATGGCAGTCTTGGGGGTCTGGTTGGTCCATTCACTGAACATGGAGGAGGGGGAAGGAAAGCGAAATCTATTGACAATGTAAGATATTGAAATATGTTTTATTATGTACCATGGAAAAAATAAAATAATAATAATAATAAATAAATAATAATAAATTAAATAAATTAAAAATAGATGTCAAAAAACATTGGTGACATAATATAACCTATAACATACATACCCCAACCAGAAGCCATGGATTACGGGCAACATTCACACTGAGCTAAAGGGTAGAGCTGCTGCTTTCATGGAGCGGGACTCTAACCCGGAAGCTTATAAGAAATCCCGCTATGCCCACCGACGAACCATCAAACAGGCAAAGCGTCACTACAAGAGTAAGAACGAATCTTACTACACTGGCTCCGACACTCGTCGGATGTGGCAGGGCTTGCAAACTATTATAGACTACAAAGGGAAGCACAGCCGAGACCTGCCCAGTGACACGAGCCTACCAGATGAGATAAAAAAACTTCTATGCTCGCTTCGAGGCAAGTAACACTGAAACATTCATGAGAGCGTCAGCTGTTCCGGATAACTCTGTGATGACGCTCTCCGCAGCCAATGTGAGTAACACCTTTAAACATGTCAACATTCACAAGGCCGCAGGGCCAGACTGATTACCAGGCCGTGTACTCCGAGCATGCGAACTGGCAAGTGTCTTCACTGACATTTTCAACCTCTCCCTGTCTGAGTCTGTAATACCAACACATTTCAAGCAGACCACCATAGTCCTTGTGGATGGTCAAGGCTCACATCAACACCATTATCCCAGAAACCCTAGACCGACTCCAATTTTCATACCGCCTCAACAGATCCATAGATGATGCTATCTCTTTTGCTCCCACACTGCCCTTTTCCACCTGAACAAAATTAACGTATTCATTGACTACAGCTCAGTGTTCAACACCATAGTGCCCTCAAGGACCCTGGGACTAAACACCTCCCTCTGCAACTGGATCCTAGACTTCCTGACGGGCCACCCCCAGGTGGTAAGTGTAGGTAACAACACATCCGCCACGCTGATCCTCAACACAAGGGCCCCTCAGGGGTGCGTGCTCAGTCCCCTCCTGTACTTCCTGTTCACTCATGACTGCACGGCCAGGTACAACTCCAACACCATCATTAAGTTTTCTGATGACACAACAGTGGTAGGCCTGATCACCGACAACGATGAGACAGCCTATAGGGACGAGGTCAGAGACCTGACCATGTGGAGCAAGGACAACAACCTCTCCCTCAATGTGACCAAGACAAAGGAGATGATTGTGGACTACAGGAAAAGGAGGACCGAGCATGCCCCCATTCTCATCGACGGGGCTATAGTGGAGCAGGTTGAGAGCTTCAAGTTCCTTTGCGTCCACATCACCAACAAACTAACATGGTACAAGCACACCAACACAGTCCTGAAGAGGGCACAACAAAACCTATTCCCCCTCAGGAGACTGAAAAGATTTGGCAGAATGCGTCTCCTTCCTGAGCGGTATGACAGCTGCGTGGTCCCATGGTGTTTATACTTGCGTACTATTGTTTGAACAGATGAACGTGGTACCTTCAGGCATTTGGAACTTGCTCCCAAGAATGAACCAGACTTGTGGAGGTGTACAATTTTTTTCTGACGTCTTGGCTGATTTCTTTTGATTTCTCTTGATGTCTAGCAAAGAGGCAATGACTTTGAAGATAGGCCTTGAAATACATCCACAGGTACACCTCCAATTGACTCAAATGATGCCAATTAGCCTATCATAAGCTTCTAAAGCCATGACATCATTTTCTGGAATTTTCCTAGCTGTTTAAAGGCACAGTCAACTTACTGTATGTAAACTTCTGACCCACTGGAAATGTGTTACAGTGAATTATAAGTGAAATAATCTGTCTGTAAACAATTGCTGGAAGAATTACTTGTGTCATGCACAAATTAGATGTCCTAAATGACTTGCCAAAACTACAGTTTGTTAACAAGATGTTTGTGGAGTGGTTGAAAAATGAGTTTTAATGACTCCAACCTAAGTGTATGTAAACTTCTGACTTCAACTGTAGAAGTACGGTGGCTAGGAAAACTCCCTAGAAAGAAAATAACAAAGGAAGAAACCTTAAGAAGAACCAGGCTCTGAGGGGTGGCCAGTCCTCTTCTGGTTGTGCTGGGTGGAGATTATAACAGTACTTTCCCAAGATGTTCAAACGTTCATAGATGACCAGCAGGGTCAAATAATAATAATCACAGTGGTTGTAGAGGGTGCAACAGGTCAGCACCTCAGGAGTAAATGTCAGTTGGTGCGGTAGAGAGAGAGTTGAAAGCAGCAGGTCCGGGACAAGGTAGCAGGTCCGGTTAAAAGGTCAGGGTTCCATAGCCGCATGCAGAACAGTTGTAACTGGAGCAGCTGCACGACCAGGTGGACTGGAGACAGCAAGGAGTCATCAGGCCAGGTAGTCCTGAGGCATGGTCCTAGGGCTCAGGTTCTCCAAGAGAAGAGAGAAAGAGAGAGAGAATTAGAGAATTAGAGGGAGCATACTTACATTCACACAGGACACCGGATAAGACAGGAGAAATACTCCATATATAGCAGAATGACCCCAGCCCCATGACACAAACTATTGCAGCATTATTAAAGGAGGCTGAGACAGGAGGGATCTGGAGACACTGTGGCCCCATCCGACGATACCCCCGGACAGGGCCAACCAGGCAGGATATAACCCCACCCACTTTGCCAAAGCACAGCCCCCACACCACTAGAGGGATTTCTTCAAACCACCAACTTACTACCCTGAGACAAGGCTGAGTATAGCCCATGAACATCTCCCACACGGCACGAACCCGAGGTGGGGCGCCATCCCGGACAGGAAGATCACGTCAGTGAATCAACCCACTCAAGTGATGCACCCCTCCTAGGGATGGCATGGAAGAGCACCAGTAAGCCAGTGGCTCAGCCCCCGTAATAGGGGTAGAGGCAGAGAATCCCAGTGGAGAGAGGGGAACCGGCCAGGCAGAGACATCAAGGGTGGTAAATCGCTCCAGTGCCTTTCCATTCACCTTCACACACCTGGGCCAGATTACACTCAATCATAGGACCTACTGAAGAAATTAGTCTTCAATAAAGACAGAGTCTGCATCTCTCACATGGATAGGCAGCCCATTCCAGAAAAAAATGTAGCTCTATAGGAGAAAGCCCTGCATCCAGCTGTTTGCTTAGAAATTCTAGGGACAATAAGGAGGCCTGCGTCTTGTGACCGTAGCGTACGTGTAGGTATGTACGGCAGGACCAAATCGGAAAGATAGGTAGGAGCAAGCCCATGTAATGCGTTGTAGGTTAGCAGTAAAACCTTGAAATCAGCCCTAGCCCTAACACTGGAGTAATATGATCACATTTTTGGTTCTAGTTAAGATTCTAGCAGCCGTGTTTAGCACTAACTGAAGTTTATTTGGTGCTTTATCCAGGTAGCCGGAAAGTAGAGCATTGCAGTAGTCTAATCTAGAAGTGACAAAAGCATGGATACAAAGTTTCTGATTTTTGCAATGTAACGTAGATGGAAAAAAGCTGTCCTTGAAACAGTCTTGATATGTTCGTCAAAAGAGAGATCAGGGTCCAGAGTAACGCCGAGGTCCTTCACAGTTTTATTTGAGACGACTGTACAACCATCAAGATTAATTGTCAGATCCAACAGAAGATCTCTTTGTTTCTTGGGACATAGAACTAGCATCTCTGTTTGTCCAAGTCAAAAAGTAAAACATTTGCCGTAATTTGCTTTCTAATGATCATAATCTTTTCGTTAAAGAAGTTCATGAATTTATCCCTGCTGAAGTGAAAGCCATCCGCTCTTGGGGAATGCTGCTTTTTAGTTAGCTTTGCGACAGTATCAAAAATTAATTTTGGATTGTTCTTCTTCTCCTCAATTAAGTTGGAAAAATAGGATAATCGAGCAGCAGTGAGGGCTCTTCGATACTGCATGGTACTGTGTTTCCAAGCTAATCAGAAGACTTCCAGTTTGGTGTAGAGCCATTTCTATTCCAATTTTCTGTAAACTTGCTTCAGGGCTCGGGTATTTTCTGTATACCAGGGAGCTAGTTTCTTATGACAAATGTTTTTGTTTTTAGGGGTATGACTGCATCTAGGGTATTACGCAAGGTTAGTTCCTTAGTTAGGTGGTTAAATGATTGTTGTACTCTGACGTCCTTGGGTAGGTGGAGGGAGTCTGGAAGTGCATCTAGGAATCTTTTGGGTTGTCCGAGAATTTATTTTGATGATCCTTGGTTGGGGTCTGAGCAGATTATTTGTTGCGATTGCAAACGTAATAAAATGGTGGTTCGATAGCCCAGGATTATGAGGAAAAACATTAAGATCCACAATATTTATTCAACGGGACAAAACTAGGTCCAGAGTATGACTGTGGCAGTGAGTAGGTCCGGAGACATGTTGGACCAGGGATTTGACGATGGCTCCGAAAGCCTTTTGGAGTGGGTCTGTGGACTTTTCCATATGAATATTTAAGTCACCAAAAATGTAAAAATTATCTGCCATGACTACAAGGTCCGATAGGAATTCAGAGAACTCAGTGAGGAACGCTGTACACGGCCCAGGAGGCCTTTAAACAGTAGCTATAAAACATGATTGATTAGGCTGCATAGATTTCATGACTAGAAGCTCAAAAGACATATACATTGAAATTTGGTATTGTAAATGTTAGCAACACCTCTGCCTATGTGAGATGCACAGGGATATGGTCACTGGTGTAACCAGGAGGAGATGCCTCATTTAACACTGTAAATTCATCAGGTTTAAGCCATGTTTCAGTCAGGCCAATCACATCAAAATTATGATCAGCGATGCCTTGGAACTGCGTTGGAAGTGAGGGATCTAACATTAAGTAGCCCTATTTTGAGATGTGAGATATCACAATCTCTTTCAATAATGACAGGAATGGAGGAGGTCTTTATTACAGTGAGATTGCTAAGGCAAACACCGCCATGTTTAGTTTTGCCCAACCTAGATCGAGGCACAGACACAGTCCCAATGGGGATAGCTGAGCTGACTACACTGACTGTGCTAGTGGCAGACTCCACTAAGCTGGCAGGCTGGCTGACAGCCTGCTGCCTGGCCTCCACCCTATCTCATTGTAGAGCTAGAGGAGTTAGAGCCCTCTCTATGTTCATAGGTAAGATGAGAGCACCCCTCCAGCTAGGATGGACTCCGACACTCCTCAGCAGGCCAGGCTTGGTCCTGTATGTGGGTGAGTCCAAGAAAGAGGGCCAGTTATCTACAACTTCTATCTTTTAGGAGGGGCAGAAAACAGTTTTCAACCAGCGATTGAGTAGAACTCATCACTCCCCTTAACTGGGTGATAATTAACTGAGTGAAAATAGAATGTTATTGATAAACAAAAGGTTATTTCACTTGCCCAGCTGTCCAACTCCTTGACAGTTCCCCATCAGAAGAAGCGTAGGCTGATTTTGGCATTCATGCGCTTCACTCCGAAATGTCCAGCATGCATCTCTGTCAGTACAGACCTCCTTCTCCTGTTTAGTAAAAATCACCCTCCTGTGCGGCTGGCCATCCTTCCCGCGAAGGTAGATATGATTGCCTAACAAGTTGGAACAGAAGAGTTGTTGAAATACTCAAGTCTAAGTATATTTGCTCTGCTGTCTTTCTGTTTCTCTCTCATCTCTCTCTCTGTCTGTCTTCCACTCTCTTCCCACCTCTCTCTCCCTCTCTCTTTCACCCTTTCTTTCTCACTTTCTTCCTCCCCCCTCTCTGTGTCTGTCTAGTGAAGACACCTAGTTTAAACCTATCCATTTGATTGATCAGGTTTAACTTATTGCTAAACACCTCAATATGACAGACATATAACTATATCAGTGGAGGCTGATGTGGGGAGGACGGCTCATAATAATGGCTGGAATGGAGTCAGTTGAATGGTATCGATCACATGGAAACCACATGTTTGATACCATTCCATTTACTCCATTCCAGACTTTATTATGAGCCATCCTTCCCTCAGCAGCCTGCACTGAACTATATGTATTGGTAGCAACTACTATAGCTAATGTTAGATGGAAAATGGTTGATGAAAAATGGTTGTACATAGCTAAATCCATCCAGTTATCTAATTTAAGTTAAATGCTTAACGTTATCCTGAATTGTGAATTTCTCTGAATGTTGCGATCAGTTGAGATCAGTGGTGTCTTCATAGTACTTTGCCTGGTTGGAAAGATAAAAGAAAATCTCCTTGAGGGATGCCATTGAAGTGCAAGCTACATACAAACAGAAAGCTGCAATAACAGTTACAGTAGCTTGCTTGCTAGCTAGCTAGCAAACGTTAGCTAAATAAAACTGTCTGGCTAGCTGGCTAGGCAGGCTGAGGTATACAAGTATAGTAGCTAGCAACGTCAATCTATAAAAGCAGCTTAAATGATTTATTCCTATTTAACAATATGTACAAATACATGTTAAAGAATGTGTTCTCTTTCCAGTCTTTTCGGTCCTCTGAAGCAGCAGGTAGTCCCTGTCAAATACACCATCCTTGGAGAGCAATTCTGGGGTAATAATTTTGTGCGGACTGAGCGAGGGTTTATGCAGTGAAATAGAACTAGAACTGCCCGCATCCTCTTAAAATGTCAAATAGAGCCAAGCAACCAGCATAGCAATGGACGCTTTGGTTCATTACATAATCTGGTCAGAATGTTGCAAGTTCTAGCAACAGCCCTAGCAACAGAAGCTAGAACTCATCGAATCCTATTGTGACGTAGAGGGGGACACTCCATTCCAGACATTACTATTGGCTGAGGGACATTATTTGGCATGACAGGCCCTCTCTCTCTCTATGTCTCTGTTGCCCAAGACTCAGGGTTAGGACTGAGGGCCGCTGGGGGCCAGTGTCACTGGACTGATATTGGGCATGGAGGATGTCGTCCGTCTTGCTGGGCCACAAGTCTGAGAAGAATGCCCCATGTCAGGGGTGTAGGGGTGGAGGAACAGGTTGAGGTCAGGGGATCCCCCTAGAGAGAGGCCCAGTCAGACTAAACCAACAAGGAGGATCCCCCACTGGGGATTACTGCTACTTATGTATACACACACCCACGTACACACACACACACACAACCCCACACTTTATGGAGTGTGAAGCAGCTATAGTACAGTGAGGAGAGTCCTGAGAATGTCAAACCAACTTTATGGTGTGTGAAAGAGCCTGTTGGGAAATGGAGAGTGTTCTAAATCTCAAATGTACCTATTGGACTGTGGAACAACAAATGTAATAGAGTCTTTATTGTAATTCTATAAAGACTTTACTAAAAACCTCTGTGACTATCTCCAATTATATGTCATGGGAGAACAGTATTTCACATTTCACGTAATGAAATATCACAATTTATGCCAGATTATCAAAAGTAACTGAGAGTTTACAGTCACATACAGTTGAAGTCGGAAGTTTACATAAACTTAGGTTGGAGTCATTAAAACTCGTTTTTCAACTACTTCACAAATTCCTTGCCAAAACTACAGTTTCTTTAACAAGTCGGTTAGGACATCTACTTCGTGCATAACACAAGTAATGTGTCCAACAACTGTTTACAGACATATTATTTCACTTACAATTCACTGTATCACAATTCCAGTGGGTCCGAAGTTTACAAACACTAAGTTGACTGTGCCTTTAAACAGCTTGGGAAATTCCAGAAAGTTATGTCATGGTTTTAGAAGCTTCTGATAGGTTAATTGACATCATTTGAGTCAATTGGAGGTGTACCTGTGGATGTATTTCAAGGCCTACCTTCAAACACAGTGCCTCTTTGCTTGATATCATGGGGAAATCAAAAGAAATCAGCCAAGACCACAAGTCTGGTTCATCCTTGGGAGCAATTTCCAAATGCCTGAAGGTACTATGTTCATCTGTACAAACAATAGTATGCAAGTATAAACACAATGGGACCACACAGCTGTCATACCGCTCAGGAAGAAGACACATTCTGTCTCCTAGAGAAGAACGTACTTTGGTGCAAAAAGTGCAAATCAATCCCAGAACAAGAGCAAAGGACCTTGTGAAGATGCTGGAGGAAACAGGCACAAAAGTATCTATATCCACAGTAAAACGAGTACTATATTGACATAACCTGAAAGGCCGCTCAGCGAGGAAGAAGCCACTGCTCCAAAACCGCCATAAAAAAGCCAGACTACGGTTTGCAACTGCACATGGGGACAATGATTGTACTTATTGGAGAAATGTCCTCTGGTCTGATGAAACAAAAATATAACTGTTTGGCCATAATGACCATCATTATGTTTGGAGGAAAAAGGGGGAGGCTTTCAAGCTGAAGAACACCATCCCAACCGTGGGGGTGCTTTGCTGCAGGAGGGACTGATGCACTTCACAAAATAGATGGCATCATGAGGATGGAAAATTATGTGGATATATTGAAGCAACATCTCAAGACATCAGTCAGGAAGCTAAAGCTTGGTCGCAAATGGGTCTTCCAAATGGACAACGACTCCAAGCATACTTCCAAAGTTGTGGCAAAATGGCTTAAGGACAACAAAGTCAAGGTATTGGAGTGGCCATCACAAAGCCCTGACCTCAGTCCTATTAAACAATTGTGGGTAGAACTGAAAAAGCATGTTCAAGCAAGGAGGCCTACAAACCTGACTCTGTTACACCAGCTCTGTCAGGAGGAATGGGCCAAAATTCACTCAACTTATTGTGGGAAGCTTGGGGAAGGCTACCCAAAACATTTGACCCAAGTTAAACAATTTAAAGGCAAGGCTACCAAATACTAATTGGGTGTATGCAAACTTCTGACCCACAGGGAATGTGATGAAAGAAATAAAAGTTGAAACACATTTTTCTCTGAACTATTATTCTGACATTTCACATTCTTAAAATAAAGTTGTGATCCAAACTGACCTAAGACAGGGACTTTTTACTAGGATTAAATGCCAGGAATTGTGGAATAACTGAGTTTAAATGTATTTGGCTAAGGTGTATGTAAAATTCCGACTTCAACTGTATACATTTTCTAGTATTTGTATGTGATCGCTGTGGGAATCTGTTATTTATCACTTCAGACTGACAACATTCATTATTTATTTTCATTCAACTTAATTTGGCACATATTCAATTAATTTCTTTGAAGGGAAACATATCGTCGCTAGATATATCTTAATGCTAGTGCTGTGTTATTAGAGACAACTGAACCAACATCATTCATATTCTGATAGCTCCAATGACCTAATCACCATATATCATTAATATTCACGTGAAAACAGTAATTATAAAAGCATGGTGAGCCTGATTTATGCTAATTATTATGTGAATATACGAGGGCTGCTTTAATATAGGAGTGTAGGACCCTGTGATGGTGTTAACTGTGATTAGCATATCATTACCATAGCGTGGCTTATATCTACTAGTAGATCAGATCCTTATCAGCTCACTGAAATCTCTGAACAGTGATGGGGGAAAAACATTCCAAGTCCCTGTGTTAGGCATGAAGTAGGCAAGAAAAGTGTAGTCTGCATTCACAATTTACATTCCACAAAAATACAGGCAGTTTACATTATAATATGACATGATATGTCTAATTAAAGTAAGTCAATCATCATGTTTTCAAATGTATCCTAAGTAGTTTGTATGGTACACAGGTAGTTGTAGCACAGGTAGTATTCATTTGGGTGTCTTTCATCTCCTGCTGGTGGTTTTCTATAAGCAGTTTTATCCTTTTGTGACCTCGGCCTTTACCTGTCATGTGACCTCAGTAAACAGGAAGTTGATTTCTCTAATAGAAGAACATCATGTTTGATTCTGCCATAGAGATAGATAAAGGACTCTAGTGCCCAAAGCCTGTTTTAGCATGGGCAGCGCCACTGAGGACTTTCATGGTAGAATCCACATTTACGTTGAAGTGTTTAGAAACATTTTCTATTCGTATTTACAGTACAATAAAAGTGACTTCAAAATTACACAATAAATTATTTACCAATCATTTCAATACTTTTGGAGCTCACTGTATACATTATCCCCATAGGGGACGCTATTGCATGTGCCCTGATTACCCTTGATACCATCTGTTGCCATGCAGAGACGGAGGAGACCACCACAGCAACAGCGGCCAGGAGGAGGCGCGTGTTTAAGGAGAGAAACACTAGAGCACAAAGAGAAAGGGGGCCCATCCTCGCCTTGATCCTTCTATTGAGAGGGACACACAAACACAAAGACACAAACACACATATGCTAATACGCTTCAGTGTCCCTGTGCTTGGTCTGCCTGGCTGGATTAGTTAAGGCCTGGGCCCAAGCACATGGCACTCTCCCATAAGGAGCCCATTCAGAATGCAACAGATTGAGTTTGAGTGTACCTCTGTGTCATTCCTCTCTCTCTCTCTCACACACACACACACACACACACACACACACACACACACACACACACACACACACACACACACACACACTCTCTCTCTCTCTCTTATCCTCCCCTGTGACAAACCAAAGAAAAGACAATCCCTGTGTCTTCTCCATTCAGACCCAAATTGCCTCTGTGTAGTAGATTTGTGAGGGAGGTGGGAGGCACTGGTGGGTAAGCTGGTGGGTAAGCTGGTGGGTAAGCTGGTGGGCAAACTGGTGGGTAAACTGGTGGGTAAGATGCGCTTGAAAGAACAAAGTGATGTCGAGTGCTGTCATTTTCTAACTCCGGATTAGCGAGGCTCCTTTTCTTTTACGACTTGTCCTATTGATGACAGATACGTTCAGCGCAGGGCTGAAGGAGTGTGGCAGAAGCTTGGCATAGCATGCTGGAGATGGCTGTGCAACACAGTTACAGCACTGAACGCTTGAACGAAACGTGATTAATCGTGGTGTGTGTGTGTGCAATATGTTTGTGTGTATGTGTGTGTAAGTGCGTGGGTGCACGTTCATATTGGTGTGTATGCAAGTATATGTGTGTGTGTGTGTGTGTGTGTGTGTGTGTGTGTGTGTGTGTGTGTGTGTGTGTGTGTGTGTGTGTGTGTGTGTGTGTGTGTGTGTGTGTATGCAAACATGGGTGTGTGTGCCAGTGAGCATGTATACTGTATATCTCTGTGTGTGCATTTGTGTGCTCATCCTGAATTCAGAAAGACTAGAGGGTCATCTGGCCTTAATAGCGTTGTTCTCAGGTGTTGACTCTGATGAGTCCTGTGAGGATGTTGTTTGCTATGGGGAATCAAATCCAGTCTCTCTCCTCACCTACCCTGGCCTCCTGCATCCACCTACTCTGCTCCGGTCCCTCCGCACCCCATCTAATACCACCTTCATTACTGAGATATTGATCGGCCCTCACAGCACAGAATAGAGAACTGCAGGCCTTCCCTCCTCTCTTTTACCATCTCCATTTGCTTTGCTTCATTTTCTTTTGTTTCGTCTCTTCTCTTCTTGTCTCCCATTATTTCTCCTCTCCTATCTTCCCCTGTTCTTCAATTATTTCAGTTCTTGTTCTTAATGCTCTTTTCTTTTCTCTCATCTCTGTGTTATTTTTTTCTCACCTCTGTCTTATCATACTGTTTTTCCTACACACAAAAAATTAGGAGCAATTAGTTGTGTTGATGAGTTAAATTTAAACACGGCTAGGTTGTACGGTATGTGGGTGAACGTGTTGGTTTTTGTGTTGTACTGTACTTTAAAGCATGTACAGTGTTGTGGCGATAGTGTTAGTGGTTCAACAGGCTCCAGTCTGTCATTCTGCATAGCCCCTAAAAACTAGTAACACAAGTATCTAGATGGATAAAGGGAAATGTCTTAGTGCTCTCTCTTTCTTTCTCTCACACACTCACACACACACACACTCAATCTCTCCTCTCTGTCTATTTCTCTTTCTACCTTTCCAGGGATTCAATGTCTAGTAAAATAACACCCAATTTATTGGCCTAATCTCTGTGAAAGTACGTTGCCTTGTGTGGGGTAGGCCTAAACTGTAAACCTGAGGTGAGGTGCCATTTGAATGGGAAGCAGGAATTGAATTACAAATAGAGTGGTGTGCTTAGATAACACTGAATAGGTAAGGACAGACAAACACATGCACACACGCACACACATAGAAAAGCACATATTCACATTCACATGCACGCACACGCACACACCCTCCACCCCCGTACATACCCACAACCTGAAGGAATAAAAAGTATAGAGGATTGTGACTAATGTTAAGTGAAATCTAGCCTGTCATCTTAAAGGGCAAATGCACTTCCTGATATGGCCTCATTTTGAAGATTGCTCATTAAGAAATGCTAGAGGCCATGACTGAAGCAAAAAAATTGTTGTCTTGGGGGTGTAGTTTGACGTTCTTTTGGACGAGACTGACTTTATGACCAAAATTATGCTATTTCCACTTTGTAGTCAATTTTGACACTAGAATGTGTGTTTCTGACTCATATTGATGACACATAGGCCGTTTAACTTCTATGGGCTATGTGGGACGCTAGCATCCCACCTGCGGGACACAGCCAGTGAAATATCAGGGCGGCAAATTCAAAAACAACAACATTTCATAATTCTACTTTTTCAAACATACAAACTATTTTACACCATTTTAAAGATACATTTCTCCTTGATGTAACCACATTGTCCGATTTCAAAAAGGCTTTACAGCGAAAGCAAAACATTAGATTATGTTAGGAGAGTACATAGACAAAAATAATCACACAGCCATTTTCCAAGCAAGCACATATGTCAATAAAACCCAAAACACAGCTAAATGAAGCACTAACCTTTGACGATATTCATCAGATGACACTCCTAGGACATTATGTTACACAATACATGTATGTTTTGTACGATAAAGTTCATATTTATATCCAAAAACAGCATTTTACATTGGCACGTGATGTTCAGAAAATGTATTCCCACCAAAACTTTCGGTGAATGTGCACATCAATTTACAAAAATACTCATCATAAACGTTGACAAAATTATATAACAATTATTTAAAGAATTATAGATAGACTACTCCTGGATGCAACCGCTGTGTCAGGTTTTAAAATAACTTTACGGAGAAAGCACATTTTTCAATATTCTGAGTACATGGATCAGCCATCACAGCGAGCTATACAGACACCAGCCAAGTTCACCTAAACTCAGAATTAGTATTAGAAATATTCTCTTACCTTTGCTGATCTTCATCAGAATGCACTCCCAGGACTGCTACTTCCACAAGAAATGTTGTTTTTGTTCGAAATAATCCATATTTATGTCCAAATACCTCCGTTTTGTTCGTGCGTTCAGAGCACTATCCAAAGGCATAACGCGCGAGCACGGTACCAGAGACGAAAAGTCAAAACGTTCCATTACCGTACTTAGAAGCATGTCAAACCCTGTTTCAAATCAATCTTTATGGTATTTTTAATGTAAAATTGTGATAATATTCCAACCGGACAATAGCGTATTCATTCAAGGAGAAAAAGAAGGAACGGCGCACTCGCAGGATCGAGCATATACAATCCCTTTGTTGCCAGGCAGTCCACTCAGTAACTGAGCTCCTATTATCTGCCCAGTGACAGGAGAATGCTCAAACCACTTTCTGAAGGCTGTTGACAGCCAATGGAAGCCTTAGGAAGTGCAACGTAACCCCACAGATACTGTAGTTTCGAAAGGGACTAGAAAGAAGAACTACAATTCTCAGATCCTCCACTTCCTGGTTGACTTTTTCTCAGGTTTTTGCCTGCCATATGAGTTCTGTTATACTCACAGACACCATTCAAACAGTTTTAGAAACTTCAGAGTGTTTTCTATCCACATCTACTAATGATATGCATATTCTAGTTTCTGCGCCAGAGTAGTAACCTGTTTAAATTGGGTACGTATTTCATCCGGCCATGAAAATACTACCCCCTAGCCCAGACAGGTTAAAACCAGAGAAATTCTACAAGGGGCAGTTGACCTTTAAAGAGTTTTGGGCTCTGGTCTTCTACTTGGGTGGTGGCTCCTTGTAAATAGCTTGCTGGAGAAACTCCACCTAGATTCATTAACCAAGACCAGATCTATGGGATTGACCCCAAGATTCGGTAAGCTTCAGGGCTTGTCTTGCCATGGAATGAGGAGATGGGCAGAATTTGGGTTTTCATTCAAGAGACAGCTCATCCTATATCATCACTATTTGTTTTTACCTTGACACGTCTTGACACAATGGCGCATGTATCCAAGCACTACAAAAAAAGCACCCTAAAACGATGCTCTTGTAATTTTGCCGTATAAACCTTCATCTCATCCTATGTCTCTCTTTGTGGCTACGGCCACAGAGAGACGCGTGGACACAGATGAAATTCTATATACAGTACCAGCCACAAGTTTGGACACAGCTACTCAGTCAAGGATTTTCTGTATTTTTACAATTTTCTAAATTGTAGAATCATAGTGAAGGCATCAGAACAATGAAATAACACATATGGAATCATGTAGTAACCAAAAAAGTGTTAAACAAATCAAAATAGATTTTAGGTTCTTCAAAGTAGCCACCCTTAGTCTTGATGACAGCATTGCACACTCTTGGCATTCTCTCAACCAGGTTCACCTGGAATGCTTTTCCAACAGTCTTGAAGGAGTTCCCACATATGCTGAGCACTTGTTGGCTGTTTTCCCTTCACTCTGCTGTCCAACTCATCCCAGACCATCTCAACTGGGTTGATTGTGATTGTGCAGGTCAAGTCATTTGATGCAGCACTCCATCAATCTCCTTTTTGGTAAAAT
Source organism: Salmo trutta (assembly GCF_901001165.1). Classification (NCBI taxonomy): domain Eukaryota; kingdom Metazoa; phylum Chordata; class Actinopteri; order Salmoniformes; family Salmonidae; genus Salmo; species Salmo trutta. The sequence continues at coordinate 39,194,397 of NC_042957.1, read as the reverse complement.
AGCCCTTACACAGCCTGGAGGTGTGTTGGGTCATTGTCCTGTTGAAAGACAAAGGATTGTGCCACTAAGTGCAAACCAGATGGGATGTATTCATCAATTGTCTGTTTTTGTCTGTCAAAAAGATTTGGCATACGGCGCAAAGGCAGACATATTATGCTTTTTTTCCGGACAATCAGCTCTGTTACCTAGATGATTGTTAGTGTGACTAGATAAATAGACATCTCTGTCTATCATCCATCCATTTTCAGACACAAAATCTCTGTGCCTTACTGCCAACATCTTGCAGGTTCTCACTCCTGTGTAGCAGTGGAGGTTGGTGGGTGGAGCTATAGGAGGACGGGCTCATTTTAATGGCTGGAATGAAACAAATGGAACGGAGTCAAACATCTGGTTTCCATATGTTTGATACGGTTCCATATACAGTGAGAGAAAAAAGTATTTGATCCCCTGCTGATTTTGTACGTTTGCCCACTGACAAAGAAATTATCAGTCTATAATTGTAATGGTAGGTTTATTTGAACAGTGAGAGACAGAATAACAACAACAAAAATCTAGAAAAACGCATGTCAAAAATGTTATAAATTGATTTGCATTTTAATGAGGAAAATAAGTATTTGACCCCCTCTCAATCAGAAAGATTTCTGGCTCCCAGGTGTCTTTTAAACAGGTAACAAGCTGAGATTAGGAGCACACTCTTAAAGGGAGTGCTCCTAATCTCAGCTTGTTACCTGAATAAAAGACACCTGTCCACAGAAGCAATCAATCAGATTCCAAACTCTCCACCATGACCAAGAACCAAAGAGCTCTCCAAGGATGTCAGGGACAAGATTTTAGACCTACACAAGGCTGGAATGGGCTACAAGACCATCGCCAAAGCAGCTTGGTGAGAAGGTGACAACAGTTGGTGCGATTATTCGCAAATGGAAGAAACACAAAAGAACTGTCAATCTGATCCAGACATGCAGAGAGAGAGCAGAGAGAGAGAGAGAGCAGAGAGAGAGAGAGAGCAGAGAGAGAGAGCAGAGAGAGAGCAGAGAGAGAGCAGAGAGAGAGCAGAGAGAGGGCAGAGAGAGCGCAGAGAGAGCGCAGAGAGAGAGAGAGAGAGAGAGAGAGAGAGAGAGAGAGAAAGAGAGAGAGAGAGAGAGAGAGAGAGAGAGATGGAAGGAAAGAGAGCAGAAGAGAAGAAATTGATTGAGATGTAGGTGAGAGAAATAGGGAGACACAAAAAAGAAAGTGTGAAAGTGGAAGAGGAAAATACAAAACATAACAACAACAACCTAGAATATCTAGGAAGACATAGAGAGTGAGTAACCAAAGCAGTATGCATAATAATCAACAGAACAAAAGAAAATAGAATAAGACAGACAGTATGGCTCAAGACAATTGATTTGAATTGATCACCTAAACTCTGCATTAATCCCGGCATGCACGGACAAAACAAAATGTTTGTCTTATTTCATAAGCCAATTAGCTGTGAGGGGACTCCTATTGATTCAGAATCCACAGAATCCTATTGATTCAGAGTCTGTGGCAGAGTGCTTATTGTCTGGGGGGGCTCTATAATAGATCAATAACCTCCGTATGATTGGATTATAGGGTAATCAATGGGCCAATGGGAGGCCTTGGTGCGTGGTAATGACATCAGACGCCTGCTGTGAAATGAAAGGTGGCGTGTGTTGGTCAATGAGGTGTGGGTGGGTGGTGGAGGTGTGTGTATGGAGGTTAATTTTCCTGATTCGTTAAGCAGCTGAGGAATACATCTACCTGATGGTGTGAGGTTGCTCTTCAAGAGGCCAACATTTCATTCCTGCTGTAACATTGTGTCAATATATTACATTTATAAATATGAATGAGGAGATCTACAAGAGTTGTGTAGTGAATTGCTTCTGATGACCTTCAACAAACAGCGGTTTAGCAGCCAGTAACTGCATGAACAGCTTCTTTGAGCCTTTATTCAGGAATCACAACTACTATTTGCCGAAACACTGCATGTTGAGAAAGACTCCTATAATAATGGAGAAAGAATGAAAGAGATGGAGACAAAGGGAAAGAGATGGAGAGGGAAAGTGAAAGTGACAGAGACAGGAAGATAGAGGGAGAGAGAGGAAGAAAAATAACATTTGAAAACAAGTTAGAGAAATAGAAATATAGAAAAAGAGATGGAGAGAGAGAAAGAAAGAGAAAGATTGACGGAGAGAGACAGAGAGAGAAGTGTAGAGAGAAATAAAAATATAGAAAAAGAGATGAGAGAGAGAGAAAGATAGAAGTGTAGAGAGAAATAGAAATATAGAAAAAGAGATGAAGAGAGAGAGAGAAAGAGAAAGATAGACGGAGAGAGACAGAGAGAGAAGTGTAGAGAGAAATTGAAATATAGAAAAAGAGATGAAGAGAGAGAGAGAAAGAGAAAGATAGACGGAGAGAGACAGAGAGAGAAGTGTAGAGAGAAATAGAAATATAGAAAAAGAGATGGAGAGAGAGAGAAAGCGAGAGAAAGAAAACTTGAGAGAAAGATAGGGAGAGAAAGATGGACAGAAAGTGAGAGAGAGACAGAAACAGTGAGAGACAGAGAGAAAGTGAAAGAGACCGAGAGCGACAGCTTGAGTTGCAGCCCATTTTCTGGGAGATGGAGAGGAGAAACATGACCAGCAGAGATAATCTCATTACAGCACAACAATACTTAAGTAATTGTCGGATGATCATAATGAACCTTTTCAGGAGCAATTAGCTGTGTTTATCCACACGTACCAGTCCATTTACTGTAATTGAGTGAGTGATAGCCACCAATTTTAACAATGACATTAGTAATTCCATTGATTTAAGTGTTGTGTGTTAACAATAGACTATCCACCCAAGTCACTGATCAGACCTGTGTTCAAATTCATGTGTATTTGAGTATTTGGTATTTAAAATACTTTTTCTGTGTATCTGAGTATTTTCAAATACACAGCCCAAAACAGGTACCCTAACCCTAAACCCTTTTTTGAGTATTTCAATGGTTATTTGTAAAAACCAAATAGTCTGACGAATTGTATTTGACAGCATTTTCAAATACCTGGGTTAAATGCATTGGGAGTGTATTTGAGTTAGTGTATTTGAGTATTTCAAGTACTTTCCAAGTGTATTTCCAAAAGAAGTTACCCTAGTAACTAACCTATCTGTGCTGGGAAGAAGCTCACTGAATGGTAGTCATATTGTCAAAAAACTGTTTATTGTGAATAGTCACTCAAATAGCATTGGTTATAATGATACCTAGATGATTGTTAGTGTGACTAGATAAATAGACATACAGACAAACAGATAGATAGATAGATAGATCGATAAATAGATAGATAGATAGATAGGCTCTGAAAGTACATTATCTATGTTCAGAGAGAGAAAGAGAGGATGGACGGACGGACGAATGGACTAAATAGAGAAAACAATGAGACGTGTCTTGGAGATGACCCTTCATTCCTTTGTAGAAGAGCATCTTTTGTCTCCTCTGATCTGAGGTGCTTTGTCTTCTAGTTGGATCCTGAGGACCGGTGATGCCATATGGGGGAAGAGAGGCAGTTGTATGGGGGCTTGCTTGTGCAAATTCTCTGTTTCCTCAAGAGTTTAGTGGGCTTTGCTTGACTTACGGAATAAAACACTTTGGCTAGACAGATGGGAGAGGCTAACCATGATTGCATTCAGTGTATTAACCGTACACGTGTATCAAGAATCTACTAAATGCTTTTTTGTCACACAACCCTTTATTAGGTTTATTAGACAGGGAAAATAAATACACATTCATTAATTAATCAATCATTATTTCTGTAATATGCCAGATTTTTGACAGATTAAGGCTAATTGTCATACTTGTGGACACTGCACAGGGCTATTGAGTAAAAGATGAGCCCTGGTCCATTTTTGTCTTTGAGATTGCATTGTGTGCTATGGTCACAGCGTGACTCACCATTTCTTTGATATGGCTACATTTCAATTACATTTTAATGGTTCATCACATTTTAAACAGACATCAATCACTCGCTTTGGCCATATCTATATGCTAAACCCATATCCCATTTCACATGGCGCACCACAGGTTTTCCTATCAGGCAGATGCTCAGACGCCTGTGTCTGTTTCATCGCTGCTGCCACTCTGCCTGGCTGTTTAAGTGCCCGTGTTATAAGCCCCCGAATCCCAGAGGGCTCGTCTTTTACCCATCAGCCCCTGTGGAGAGTGCTAATCACCACACAAAGCGGAGGGGGCGAGCCGCAAAGCTTGTTGCTTGTTAGCCCGTGTCCCAGTTTTCTCTCCCTGCCTCCCTGAACCACCCGCCCCCTCCCCCCTTTGACATCCATGCAGGCACTTAATTCCCTCCCTATTATGTTCTTATGTTTCTATAGCGTTATAATGAGATAGAAAGGGGAGGATCGGCTTGTGTCGGGTCCATTCAGGGTGGCAGCGGTCGATCTACCCGGCCGCTGAGGCGTGTGTTGAATGTGTGTGAATGCATGTCTCCACGCGCTCAGCCATCTGCTTGATCACAGAGAGGAGGATGCAACTAGTAATACCAAAATCAAGACCATGGAGATCAACCACCCAACCCCAGCCCAGAGGGGGAATCCTCCTGTATTCATAGGGTTTTAACCAGTCATGGGCGGATGGACAAACACTCCCAACTCATCTCCCCAACCCCCATGTCACTGCCAAGAGTGGGCCCCTGCCGTTGGCCCGAGACTTCATGTTGCCAGGGGCGACAGTGACCCTCGGGTCGGAGGTGCTTGTCGGAGGTGAGGAGCAGACAGTGGACCATCTGATAGACCCATCTGGATGAGTGACCTGACATAATTAGTTATTAATCCTCTTCAGGGAGAGAGAGGAGAGTGGAGGTGGCCCGGCATACGTTAAAACTCTTACTGCTGACAGCCAATGAGCCCAATCAGAGACAGAGAGAGAGAAATAGGAGAAAGATGAAGGAAACTGCTGCTACCAGAGCCATTCACAGAGCCAGAGAACCAGAGAGAAAGAGAGGGAGAAATATGAGAAAGATGAAGGAAACTGCTGCTACCAGAGCCATTCACAGAGCCAGAGAACCAGAGGGAAAGAGAGGGAGAAATAGATGTAGGAAGATGGAATAAGAGAGAGGGAAGGGAGACGGAGGATGAAAGAGTAGACAGAGGAGAGAGATAAACACAAAGTGAGAAATATATGGAGGAAGATGGAGGAACAGAGAGAGAGAGAAGAGGGGAGACGGAGGGTGAAAGAGTAGACTGAAGAGAGAGAGAGAAACACAGAAGGGCAGGTGTATTATAAATACACAATGATAGTATGAAATCTACACTAGTTAAGTTCGCCTTAGGTTTGTGGCCAGTTCTGATAATGGTGAAGACCTACTTTTGTCTGTCAGGCTTGGTTCTGGTAACATTCTAGTAACAATATAGTAACATTCTGGTAATGTTCTACTAACGTTCTGGCGCTGTATAGTGTCTGTTCCCAGGCACTCCTGCTTCTCTGTTGCAAGGGAATCTCCTCATTGGGATGCAAGCAGTGTCTAAAAGCTACTGTGCATTGGGATCGTCTCTCTTGGGACTCTCTCTCGCTCTCTCCTTCCTCCTGTCCTTCATCTTGTTCCCTCCTTCTCTCTCCCTCTCTCTTCTTTCTCTTGCTCCTGGCTCCAGCAGTGTTTTATTTGTTTATCTGATCAGCACTAAGAACATGAGAGGGCTCATACGTACAATTTCCATTGCTATTGCACAGTCATCCTCATTAAAACTAGTTTATAATGGATATGAATGAACAAAGCAAATTCATTGGCATTTGAATTCACTTTTAAGTGAGAAAACCTCAGTGGAAAGATGATCTTCCAAGAAATGTCAAACTTGAGCTACAGCTCACATTTCTTCTTACAGGTGAATGGCACTAAGCCAGTACTTGGATGGGCAGAACCTACACTAGGATATTGAATGTCACGTTTGTTTGTGTTTATTTAAATGTTTTCTCTGTTTACTTCTGAGGCAGGTTTCCCACAACATATATTTATGTTTGCATAGACCTACAGTATCTATCAAAGTCACTTGAATGATGGTAACCATGTAAGTAAAACCAGTCTTGCAAAATTCATTGTATATGTGCTTAGAAGTGAATCAAGTGACCGATTCATGTTTAGATTCATTAATTTGCTCATATTGAGATGTTAATGAACCAAGAATGGACCAAGAATAGACCGAAAAGCAAACAAACAAAGAAACAAGAAAAACACCACAACATGTGTTAGAGTAAGACACAAACCAGGAAGAGTTGCCAGGGATCTGTGTGTGTGTGTGTGTGTGTGTGTGTGTGTGTGTGTGTGTGTGTGTGTGTGTGTGTGTGTGTGTGTGTGTGGTGTGAGAGAGAGAGAGAGAGAGAGAGAGAGAGAGAGATTTGGCAGGAGTGAAAGGCAGAGAAGTGATGACACCAGCTCAAGCTGTGTGCAAACCAAGCGTGAAATCAGGAACAAAGGGATTCATGTGATTGGGGAGCATTATGACTCACATACACCATCTAAGTGATGATGTTTGTGTGGGTGTGTTTTGGAGAAGGGATTGTGTGGGTGCGTGCGTGCACATATGTTAGTGTTTGTGAAAGAAAGAAAGAAAGAAAGAAAGAAAGAAAGAAAGAAAGAAAGAAAGAAAGAAAGAGAAAGAAAGAAAGAAAGAAAGAAAGAAAGAAAGAAAGAAAGAAAGAAAGAAAGAAAGAGAAAGAAAGAAATTACAGTGGAGAAGAGGGTATAATTGTGTGTTGGATAGGTCACGTAGGATAAAAAATAATCCAATAAACAAGTAGAGTGTGTGTAAAGGAAGTGCTCCTCCATGCTGTCATGCACCAGTTCCTGTTACAGTGTTCCAGCACTTAGACACAAATAGAAACCTTATTTCCTCTGTGACCACCGCACCTTTAACCAGTCCTCCTGACCTCAGTCTCCTGGCTCACACTCACCCAATTGACCAATTATGACCCCAATCTCCTGGTCCAGCCAATCAGAACATCTAAATGGGCTCAGGTGCATTGAGGTCTGGCTTGGAGATTAAAAAGGTGTCTCTAACTAGTTGGTCTAGGGTGTTTTCCCAAGTCTTCATTCCACTGCACTGTGTCCTTAGTTCAATGGTTCTCAAACCTCTACTCAGGGACCTCCAGCTATTCCATGTATTATAACTATTCTAGAGCTAGCACACCTGATTCAACTTGTCAGCTAATTATCAAGCCCTTGACTAGGTGAATCAGATGAGCTAGTTCAGGGCTACAACAAATTATGAAAAGTCTGGGGTCCCTGAGGAGAGGTTTGAAAATCACTGCAGTGACTTAGTTGTGTCTCCTTTCAATATATACCTGTAAAGTTCATGATATTATAACATATAAGTACATCTATAAGCGCAACAGATTATGTACACCTATGTGGATGGCAATTATAGTGCAAATGTAGTCTAAAGCTCTAGAATGTTTTGGTTACATGCTTAAGAAAATATTAAGAATATGTTAAAAGAATGCTACAAATTTGCATTCTATGTAAAATGCTTATACATTCCATAAATCATAAAATACTAATTTGTTAATTGTATGTAACCTACCTACAGATCATATCTACCGACAAATTATACCTACAGATTATATCTTCTTATGATATAATGAACTGCAGGAGCAACGGGGTGTTCCCGAGTGGCGCAGCGGTCTAGGCACTGCATCGCAGTGCAAGAGCCGTCAATACAGACACTCTGGTTCAAATCCAGGCTGTATCACAACCGGCTGTGTTTGGGAGTCCCATAGGGCGGCGCACAATCGGCGTCATCCGGGTTTGGCCAGTGTAGGCCGTCATTGTAAATAAGAATTTGTTCTTAACTGACTTGCCTAGTTAAATAAAGGTTAAATATAAAAAAATAACACTATTTATTAATAATTTACTCATGCGTATTCTTGAAAATCTTCATAAAGGGTTACCAAATGGGTTACCAAATGTTCTAGCACACTTTCCCTGTCAACGGATGGCAAATCGTCCAGGAAAAAAGGTTCTGGATGGGTAGTCTCTCCTAACCAGAGGTAATAGATATTTTTTTCCTGGAATAAAACCATTACGAGCCATCATTCTTTAACTTCGGAAAACCTGATTTACTCACAGCAGGATAGTCATTGTTTATGCCTTAAAGTAAGGGCACTACAAGCACATGCACACACGTACACCCACGCACACAAACGCATGCACGCATGCACGCACGCACGCACACACACACACACACACACACACACACACACACACACACACACACACACACACACACACACACACACACACACACACACACAAACATACACACACACATACATATTTTTTCAATGAGATAGAGTTAGTGGTATTTTCCAATAGTAAACAGCACAGAGATAAAAGATGCAACTTTTCAGTGTTTTTCATTCTAATCATAGGTAGTAATCTTTAAGCGCTGGTCTGTGCCTGGTAAATAAAGATGTGCGAAAAGCATGCTGCTTTACCAGACGCCAGGTTGAATTACATAGAAAACGCTTGAGTAACCCTTTAATTGAGGTATGAATATGCAATCATGCTTTTATCCTGAAATCAATCAAGTGGACGGTTGGGTTTGTCTGGGCTCGGCCGTGTGCTGTGCACTCCCTCACACTGTGGTGATTATTCCTTTCTCCTCTATCGTTTCCCAACCTCCATTTCAGAGGTAGAAGTTGAAACTCTCTCTGCTGTGGTTTGAATTTAGTTTTCCATAAAATACTTAATGGCATATTTACCACATCGCATGCTATGCAGTTATGTCTCTGGGTCTTTATCAGCTGTTAGCCTTTTCCATAGGAAAACATGTCACACTTAGCCGCCTCGCTAACACAATCTGGGCACGCTCAGTTGTACCCCTCTTGATGTAAACACTGCAGGGTTTTAATTCACAACAATGCTTTTGTTTTAGATTAGTTGTGAATTATTTCATTTAGCAGTGTTGTGGTTGTGTTTTTTTATTATTTGTACTCCATTGTGATGTGTGAGAATGCGAGAAGAGACATGTTTCTATGGATACGAATGGATCTTCTGGTTTCATGTGATAAATATTTGTTATCAGGGATTATGATGTCATTTTCTTGTTGAAATGTGGTTTTCTGGTTGAAGTGACTTTAGATACCTATAATACAACCAACCAAATATACCATAACACTTAAATTAATAGCCCAGGCATTTACTTGCTTAAATCACTGAACACAACAGGCGCTTATTAGAGACAGGTTTCAATTTGAGCCAGGCTTCTATTTCCTTAATGAACACAGCTTTTGCTCATTTGCATAGTTAATTGTTTAATTCCAGGATTCACTTCCAGCATTTTAATAAATTTCTTCATTTCCTGCAATAATGTGTTATCATTTGCACACTGTGTCACGTTTCTCTTGTCTTAGTATGCCTCTATGGCTAGGTTTCCATCCAAATGGAGACAGATTTTCATGTAAATTTTGAAAAATCCACATAAAGAAAATATGCACATTTTCCCACCAGTGGTGTTTCCACCAAACAAAAATCAGTGCGGATAAAAATCAATGCCGATGACATAGTACACAAATGCACTTTTCGCTTAAGTTTTCATGTGCCGAATACAAATCAAAAGTTCAATGTGTTTCCATCGCATTTTCAACTCTACCAAAAGTTTTGTTACAAAGACTGTTGTGTTAAATAGCAAATGTGCCTACTCTGGTCTTGGCACGTGCACTCTACCCAACAGCTCACAAATATAGTATGGGTAGGCTGCGCCGATAGGAAAGTCTACATGATGACATTATAATGGATAAGAGCGAGATTATTTTGGGGGGTCAAATGGCAGTAAAACATTGATCATCATGTCACCGGAATAAGACCCTCGATATTCATTGAAAAGGAGAATCAAGGTCACTGTGCACTTTCATCAACCTTTGAAATTCATCAGAATTGATTTAGTCTGTAGCCCATAAACTGCATAGTTTCCCGAGTCTTAGTGGCAGGACCACACACCATATCATCGCATGATTCTTAAGTTTTACAGCAATATGATGGTTATTGTAAAAATATTTGCGCATCAAGGCGTTTCCGCTGCCATTTCTCACATAATTAATTTTAACAAATGATTTGTCGACATATATACAATTTAACCGAAACTTCCTGTTTCCATCACAGCTGTCTTGTTGTTGTTTTTTTTAATACAGAATTACTTTACTAGCATAAAAACTGTGGATGGAAAAAACTATTTCTAAAAGAAATGACTTTTCCTTGATAGAATATTGTTTCTGCACTTTGGCAATGCATTTTCAGCAGTTCTTACTTTCGCCACTAAAGGGCCTATATTTCTGAAATTGTTGACTGTTTTTGTGCTTGTCAGTCAGTTAGCAGTTCTCAGCAGCCAATGGCTGACAGTTTTTTACTGGCGATAAAATCTAATGATTGCCATACCTTTTTTGAGTCAATACTGAATTATTTAATGTAACAAATCATTAAATCTCATAAACCATTAATGATAACCTTGTAAACAATTCATTTAGACCCAGCGTTTATTTGAAACAGATGTTTATTTGAAATGTGTGCCATTCCCTGGCTATTAAAAGGGACAGGCAGCTATTTGAGACTGTGTTAATTGAAGTTCTACAGTATATTTTTTATGATGATATTGAGATGCCTGGCAATGTCATATTTTGGTTGTTATCTAGTCGCTAAAATGACATCTAAAAAAACGTCCTTTTACAATCAGTCTTTGGCTCCGATGGATTTGATATGCTGTTTGAATATGTCAAAGAAGTGTGGAGGATAGGGGCGGCTGTTCGGGTTGTAGCTGGGTTATTATGGAGCAGTGTTGGTTCTGGGCGATGGCCCCAGTATTTGGCTGGAGTTGTGGCCTGCTCTGAATGTGAATACCTCAAATGCACTTCAGGCAAGGGGCCAGTGGACTGCAGCCCTAACCCCCCTTTAGATACATTAGAAAACACACATGAACTCACACACACACACACACTCCCTTTCTTATGCCTTCATCTGGAGATGACAACAGAGAGTGGTGTAATGGCTTTACCTCCTGGAACGTCAGTGCTGGCTGGCTGGTGACACATGCAGTCCCTGGCAGCTCATCACATGCAAACGTCAAGAGTGCGTGATGGGAGCTCCGCTCTCAGGGGCCAGACAGAGTCAGGAGGCCTTTAAATCCATACAGGCAGGCCAGTGGACGACTACATCTGAATAACTTAAGTACATTAGAAAAACATCGGAGGACTATTACAGCTGAAGTGAGGTCAAAGTGTTTAAATGTGCAAGTCAGAATGAACCCTATTGCAGGAACATACCGTATGCATTCCCATTTATACTCCTGGCACTGTCTTACACCTGGCACTGTGAGAGGAAAAGGCAAGAACATTTTAAAGTGGAAGTGAGTAACACAGGTTGTGTGCTGTGATGGAGTATATGAGGCCAACTGTCAATTGGAACAAATTACAACCAAAATAACTGTAGCTTCAAATGTTGCTTTTAGAGCAGTACAACGCAGCTCAAAGTGTTATTTAACAAATTGTATCCACTCGTTTGATGAAACCGAGTCCTCCCACACATTAAAGACTAAATTAAATCCAGGACATCAAAGAGGGTTTGATTGCACCTGTATTTAGAAACAAAATATTTTTTATCCCCAGTTAATAAATACTCTTATGACCTGTTGTCCAAAAAAAAGAAAGCAATTTCTGAACATATTTACTTCATAAATAAAATTAGACAAGAGATACTTTACATATTTTCGGGTACAAAAAGTGGAACAGAACAATATTATTTTCTCAATTCAAACACATGAAGAAGCACCAGAAGTTTAAAGTGATACACATTGATGTCATGCCTTAAAGGAATACTGCGAGATTCTGTCTATGAATTCTTTGACTTACCCAGTCAGATGAACTTGTGTTTACAATTTTTATGCCTCTGTGTGCAGTAAGAAGGAAGCTAGAGGTAGTTTCTCGAGCCAATGCTAACTAGCACAATGACTGGAAGTCTACAGGTACAGTAGCATACACTAGCATACGCTAGGGGTAAGCAGAAAAACTGCTTAATTGCCAGAATCTCACAGTATCCTTTTAGGACTTCTACTAACAGGGGAAATTGAGCAAATAATATATTATCCTTCAAAGGGGTACACAGATAATGCAAACTTTGAAACTAAAGCAACCCTGCCACCAAACATTGTACTTTGACTGCAAAAATTAGATTAAATTTAAAATAATTTTATTCAACACAATTAATAAATATGGAAAAACATTGGCATTTAATAAAAAAAAAATACAATTTTGAAGTATTTCTGAGAAAGTTAAGCAATACTAAATCAGTTTTGAGGTCAAAGGGGTATATGCAATTGAATTGCATATTGTCAACTACCATGAGAAAATGTGAGAGTTCACTCCGATGGGCCTACTTACTGGTGCATGACACTATGTTGGGACTAAAACATTGGGTTTATCTTTAACCAAGCTGAAAACTCACTGAAAACTTGAATAGTCATTCCGCAGCGTCTCAGTTCAATGCAGGGGAGGAATTCAATTGCCCAGAGGGCAAGATTTTGCATGAAACGTCATAATTATGTCAGTTTCTGGTTGTAAACTGGTTTGTAGACGTCAGATAACAAGTTTACAAGTTAAGATGTATTTTTTTAATTATGTCATATTTTGGTTACAATTTCAGTAGGTAACCAAATTGCCACCAGGTCAAGACATTTTTCTGGTCAGTAAAAAAGCATTGAAATAATTACCTTTTATAATCAGTATACAACTTGACAAAGGCATAACAAAAGCTGCCAGCCTGACATCATTGCAACCAGCTTTGCTTGCTGGGTCTGGGCTCTCAAGGGCACAGTGAAGTGTAACAGAGCAGACCGGTGTTATGGGGAATATCCTAAGTCCTATGTCAGGCGCAAAAAATAAACAAAAAGAAAAGACCGAACTGTATGAGGCGGATTCAGTTCATAAGTCCCACATACATACTCCATCATTGAGACACTAGGATTAGTCTGTCCGTTAAGTACGGTCAGCTCCCATTGGTGATGATCACTGATGTGCCCTTGTGTCCTTGCATCTGGTCGGCCTGCATCCTCATGTGGGGCACCATGTCGTACTGAGCCCCGCCGCAGCCCAGCCCCGAGTAGTTCCTCAGGCTCTCTGCGTCATACAGGTGCACCTGGGAGTAGCCGGTCAGGGCGTAGGCAGCGTGCCTGTCCAGGGGCTGCATCTCCTGGGCCTGGTAAAGCAGTGGGCTCCCCTGCTGCCCTAGAGGGTGGTGGTGGGGCGAGACGTCTGTCTGACCCTGCAGGTAGTCTTTTGAGACAGACAGGCCTGACCTGGGGATCCCATCGGTGCTGGGGCTGCTGAGGCGCGACAGAGACGCCGGACTGGCTGTGTTGTTGTCGATGTTGCCGTGGGAATCCAAAACCTTGCCGCCATCATCGCAGGGATAGAGGCGCTCAGAGGTGAGGGTGAGGTTGATGCCGTTGGCGACCCCCGGCCCGCAGCACACAACACCAGGCATGGTGGCCTGAGGGAGGGGCAGGGCGGAGGGGGTGAAGGAGCAGGGGCTGTGGCTGTGGCTGTTGTTGGAGGGGCCCCCCACTGGGCCCAGAGCATCCAGTGGCCCCTTGTGTAGCTGCAGACGGCTCTCCTCCTCCTTGATCATGTGCTGCGTGGCATGGATCAGAGTCTCCATCTTGCTGGGCTCCTGAGGACTCGCCCGGAAATGGTCACTGCCAGTGCCATCGCGGCATCGCTCGCCCGAGTCACTGGTGGAGCCTCCGCCCCCTTCCGGTGAGCTGACCACGCTCTCTTCGTCCCAGTGACCCCTTCCTGTTAGACAAAGTGGCAACATTTAGAAATCCAAGGTTCAAATCTCAAAATGTATGTAATAGTAATACCACCATTTAATCAACAAAACTCTTAGAGCATCCCAAACTCAAATGTACATATTGTTATGATTTTCACAGTTCATGGATTTCTTCCATATTTATGTAATACTCATGTGAGTTAGTGCCTATGACTGCAATTAACCCATAACAGTCTAATGCCTGACTAAGCTATATGGAATTGTTTTAAGACGGAGGATCATTTAGCTATTTGATTTAGAATGTTAAGACCCCTTGAAGTATCCCTAAAAAAATCCTAATAAATTATTTGATGAAAACTAAATGTGAGCCTTACTGCTATTAGCCCATACAAACGCATTGAATAACAGATTCACTATATGGAACAACAGATAGTCCCCCAAAAAAATCTAAAGGAAGTTTGTTCTGAGAGATTTAAGAAAGATCAGGAAGAATTTGATATTCTTTTTTACATGTATTAACCCCTATTTTTGACACTCAACTGGTACCGGGGGACCTTCAGATGAGTCTTGTGACGAGTCGTCCTAGAGCAAAACAACCGACGTACATGTTCGTGCGAGTCTCACCTTTCCACAAAGGTGTCATATTAGTGTGTAGCCCAAACTGTTCGGGCACTACAAACAGAAGTTGGCAGATCAGCTGTACCAACTTCAGACGAGTCCCAGGACACATGTGGGGGTGGTAGAACAAAATGGAGAACACCATTGTGTTTGTGAGGGTTTGTAGGCCAAACCGTTCAGACGCTGCAGACGATTTTGTGAGCAGACCGATTTTCAGGATGTCTCATGGTCTGACTCGATCTGTCACCTTTCACCACAGATGCGGAAGTGCGACATCGGCAGATGCGGTGGATTGAGACACATCCAATGCAGATATCTCTAGCTTAAACTGATAGATTTTTATGTAGCTGTTTTTATTATGCTAATTCATTTTCCACTGGGGCGCAGACTCTAGGGGGTTTCAATTTAAACTTGAAATATGACTGGAATGGAGGACTACATTTTGTAATATACAGACCGATTTTTTCATTCATCCACATGACCTAGCTAGCACGTTTCAACTATTGTTTGCACAGTAAGTGTGAAATTATATTTGATAATGTGCATACAACTGAACAAGTCATGTAAATCCCTAATAGACAGTGCATTCCTGGCAGCAGCACCTTTGGGAGTTCTCTCTCAGTTTGAGGACATGAAAGATTAAATAACTTTTCTTATTTAATCAGTGGGAAATTATTGCAAAACAGATGGTAACAATTGGCATACTGGCGAGAAACAGTGTAAACAACTTCCCATGGTCCATAATGCCCTTGGCCTATTCAATAAAGGAGCTACCAGGGAAAAGTGACATTTGATGATTTTCTAACCAGATGGCTGTGACCCTAACACCTCACCATGGACCACGCTGTGGTAAGAAGTGAGGTCGTAGCCCTCGCCATTCTCCAAAGATGACTTGGGCAGGGAGAGGACGGAACGCGTTGCGTCCCACCAGGCCTCCCGTCCAGATTGGGGAGCAGCACCCAGGAAGTAACGGCCAGCCTGGCAGGGTGCACCGCTGTCGCAGGCAGTGGCAGGATGGTAGGAGTGGGTGTGGCTGTGCGTGAGGTCCTCCTCGGAGAGAGCCAGGCCATAGCAGAGGGAGCCGGAGTCAGGGTAGAGTCTGTAGGCACAGGACCCGCCCTCCGCTCCCTCACCTTGGTCCAGCAGCTGAGGGGAGGCAGATTCTGTCAGAGGGCTGCCTCCCCATTGGCTGTCCTGGTCGGACTCGGAACGCTCGGGGTGAAAGGCTGAAAACTGGAGAAAAGTTGAACATGTTTGGAAACTAGAACTTGGAATATACAAGGTTTAAACTATGTTTTAAAGTAGTAGAAGGTGGTTTTACACCATCTCCATCTTCTGTGACGTTTAGCTTAAAGACATATCATACTGATTATTGATGAAGAATGTCGTACACTAGTCATGTATTCTGGTCTGTCAAGTCACAAAGTGTGCCTTGTTTCTGGAGCATGTATTTCATGATACTAGTTTGTTACAACACCTTGCCTACAACAAGTGTATCAAATATGTATCACGTCATTGTCAGGAGGCACCGTCTCTCTTTATGTTGGCTGTTATACCTGAACCGGGCTTAAGCGAGCATGGAAGTTTGTGGCTAAGGGAGAGATAATCAGACCTGTTCTATTCTTATTACTGTGTGAGGGAACAAGTACACCACACAGGTACCAAGTGTCTTACCTGCTGTGGGTAGGGAGACACTCTGATTTTGGCCTTGGTGTGTGTCATACGGGACTTGGTCCCCTTCCTCTCCTCTGTACTACTCGAAGGGCTGTTGTAGTGGAATGCTGGCTTGCTAGGGGTCATCTGGTCCAAGGACAGCTGCATTCCCTTATACTCAGTATCTCTACACACACAGACACAGACGAGAGCGAGCACATTAGTAAAAAAAGATGGAACTCCAGCGCAATAGTAATCCAGAATACTCCATGAACAATTCAATGGATCCCTCAACCAACATTTTGCTCAATAGACCTTCATCAGGGTTTCACAGAGAGGTGTGACTTGCACACGTAGTGAGCACATTTAAAACATGTTATTTCACAGAATTATGGCAATACAGTATATAAAATGATGTACAATAAGTCATTTCTCCAATATATATACCATTGTCTCTGCCAATATTTACTATTGATATTGAGAGAGACATAATCTACTAACACCTTCTTTGGAGTTTTGATTCATTTATTAATGGGATGACAGTTAGAAATGGAAAGGTTATATAAGATAAACTAGGTTGAGAGATTAACCCTCCCATTTTTGAGAAACACAACCAACACCCGAATCAAAGTTAATGATTCATTGCTACTGCACAAACATTGTCAGAACACACACGCACTTGCACTCACACACAAATTACAACCATTCCCATAATGTCAACACCATGCCTGTTGTGAATCTACTCCTTCAGTCTCATCTTACATTCTCTTGAAGTGAAAATGTACCCCAACACACACACGCACGCACGCACGCACGCACGCACGCACGCACGCACGCACACACACACACACACACACACACACACACACACACACACACACACACTATTCATTTGTCACCTGTATGTATATATCATATAATGTATCTACCACCTTAGCATTATAACCCACTGACCTGGGAATGAACTCTATCAGACTTCAACGTCATGAAACGGTTCCTGTGTCAAACACTCTGCAAACATGGCCCTGTTCTTAACTTATCACATCAGCAGTATGTAATACCAGCATGTGGCATTTTAAACCCCTGTGCCCTGTCTCTGACCCCACTCAAATAGTTGCTGTAATATGTTTCTTAATATGACCCGCTCTTTATGTGTGTGGCACCTTGCAATGGGAAAGGCAATATTTGGATAGTCCGTGTTTTGTGAGACATAGTGTGCGTCCCAAACTGCACACTATTCCCTATATAGTACACTACGTTTGACCAGAGCCCTATGGGCCATGGTCAAAAGTAGTGCACTATAGAGAATAGGGTGTTAATTGAAACACATACACAGTTATTGCTCTTGCAGGTACAGTAGCAGTGACTGATTCTCCATCCTGTGTCCTCTCGGTGACCTATGCTAGAGCCAATAGTGCGGATATAGGCTTTTGTGCAAACTCAGCTGTGTTAGCTGAATTCCACATGGGGGTCAAAGTCAGACCACCACCCATCTGAAATAAGCCACTGCTCTCCATCCCAGAATCATGGTTTATTAATGGAACAATGTGAACTGATGGAATAAAATGCTGTAGGTTAAGGTGATGAAATGGCTTTGCTGGTCTAGTATGTATTGTAAAATTCAGCAGTATTTGAAAGGTATTTGATGTTTATTTACTGTATGTTGGTGTATCTCACAGGGTGGAATTCAATCAAACCAGTGCTGAGGGTGAAAAAGTGTTCGATCTGCCGCAAAAATACATATATTGGTCATCGGTATTACTTTTAGACCATTTTAAGAGGGAGAACCAAATTGTAACTCAATGTTTCATCAATCAAAACATGTTTCATCCTGAATACAAGCTAAACATGTTTCATCCTGAATACAAGCTAAACATGTTTCATCCTGAATACAAGCTAAACATGTTTCATCCTGAATACAAGCTAAACATGTTGAATACAAGCTAAACATGTTTCATCCTGAATACAAGATAAATATGTTTTATCCTGAATACAAGCTAAACATGCAGTATGAATACACTAGAGAAACCTCACTCCTTATTGAGTTGTATTTCTGAGTGTGTTGGGGTTTGCGGTAAATACACAACGATAGTAAATACACAAGAGTTGAAATGCAGACGGCTTAAATGAATACACACACACACATGCATGCATGCACACACACACGAACACACACACGCACACACACACACACACACACACACACACACACACACACACACACACACACACACACACACACACACACACACACACACACACACACACACACACACACAGAGAGATTAAAGAGCTAGGTCTGGATCATCCAAACCTAACAATGAAAATCCAACACGGGCAGCAGGTATGAGATGGCTATCGATTTCCGGTTTACTGTCATATAGATTTTCTTTCCTTAGACACCAGGTCAATTCTGAAAGTAAGTATTTTCCCCCAATGTTTATCTTACTGGTCTCAAAGGTCTTATCGCACCCGTAAAAAACATGTTCTGTGTAAAGTAGGGTGTAGCGGTAGAGATTGGCCATAAAGGGAACAAACTGAGAATGTGAGAGGTACACACAGCCCTACCCACTATCAGTCTAGCTGGGGTCATGAACTAAGTTTGTTGGTATTTCACTGATCTCATTCCCAGACACTTCTGCCCAAATGCGCAGAGTCTGGTGGACCAGTGTGTCAAACCTGGCCTTCATTAGCCAATAAAAAAGGTTGGGAGAAACTCCCCTCGCATAGGCATTGTCTTATTTGGCTTAATCTACCAAACAATCATCTCCCACAACACCTTCCCCCTAACCCTCCCCTATACGCTAGCACACCACAAGCACAGAGCCACGCCTCGCAATGGTGTGATTCGCAAAAATGAAATGATGACAAATCACAGAAGACTGCTAAGGGGAAGACGGCTCATAATAATGGCTGGAATGGAGTCAATGTAAAGGTATCAAACACATGGAAACCATGTGTTTGATGAGTTCGATACCATTCCATATTTTCCATTCCAGACATTATTATGCCTGTGTGACAAATACTTTATTTAGTAAGGTCACTCCCATAGAATTCTATGGTGACTCCCACTAAGGCCAGCTTTGAATAGTTGATGTGTCAGGCGTATATGCACTGTGAGCAATAGCATGGGGACGAGGTTAGTATTTCACAAATATCACGGGCCACGAGAAGGTCATGTTTTGTATGTGGAGATATTTATGTTTATTCATTCAATTATTTGTTACTTCTGCTCTGACAATGCCATCCTAATTGCCCCTAGGGGTTTCATAAAGTCAAATCAAATTCAATTGAATTAATAATAATAATGATGATGATGATGATGATGATGATATATTTATATATTTAGGCCTCCACAACTTCAGATGTTGATGAAGTATAGAAAGGGAGTAGCTTGAATCGATTTGAATGGAACTGAATTGAATTGAGTTGAATTGAACAGAATGAAACTCACGTAAGAACGTAGTTGACGCTGACGATGCAGTGGGGTCTGGAGGAGCGGCTGTTGTGGACAATGGTGGCGTAGCTTTGCACCCACACCCAGCCTCCCTGTTTGGCTAGGAAACGGTAGTACTTAGTGGTCACCTGGCCCTTCACCAGCACTGTGAGGATCAATGGAGAGGAGATGGAAGGGGTGGGAGTTGGGGAGGAGGGAGAGGATCGGAGAAGAGGAGACATATTTTAGTTTGGATTGTTTTGACCTATAATGAGGTCATCCTAAATGAATGATTGACAACTGAGTGCGGCAGGGGGCCGTTCCATCGCTTGCTGTCCCCATTGTGTGTTATAGGGACCACCTGCTGTGTGCCAACGAGCGATGGCTGTTTTCGTCGATTCCACATGTCAAACCGTTGGAAAATGTATTGAAAATGATGGCCGATATTCTGGTCTGAGGCACTCAGTTGCACTCTGCTGACCATCATTCTGGTGTGTGTTCAAAAGGGGCTGAATCCTAACTTTGAATCAATACCCTTAGTATAATCTCCACATGTGGTGTGGATCTCAAGTTATGATTTCCCCTGGAGTGTTGAAAGGCAAAACTAGTAATACTGTATGTGTGTTAGAGGTCAAGGTCTGGTGTATTTTATAATTGTGTCCTTTGATAAAAATGTATTTCAGAAATGTATTTCAATGTGTGGGATAAAGTAAAGGAAAAGAGCCAAAAGTCCAGTAAAAGGTAGAGTCTGACGAGGCAGGGCCCAACCTACTGTAACTAACTCACACAGGTGGTGGGCACAACGCAGGTGGAAGGTGTCACAGCTGTGGACGTGGTGGTACAGGGTCTTCTCAATGAGGTCCTGGGGCTCGTAGCCAGTCAGCTCTGCCACCCTAGGGAGGGAAGGAGGGAGGAAGGGGTGAGAAGGCAAATGTTTTTGTCCTCTCTTTCAGCCATGGACTTTCATGTATTGAAGTTCACGCTGTTCCCCCTCCATGTATCATTATATGCTCAGAGTTCTATTTGATCCAAACTTGTTTTCATGCTGAGAAGGAACAGAACGTTCTGTAAAGTGGAACCCAGTGGCTTGAGGTCCAGGATTCCACTTTAAGACAATAAGACATTTCAGTTTTTAGATGCAGTAAGCCATTATAACTCCATAAATAATGGAATATGTTGTAACATTTCATGTTTGTGAATTCAATACTGTTTTTATTCCATTCAGTTGGGGACTTAATAGTCATTTAACAACTATCACAGAGCACTAGTGGAAAAAACATCAAAAAACTACTTTAGCTGGTTTATGTAATGGCTGGCTCATCAAAACACCTGCTGTAGGACTATGGAATTCAGTTATTCTCCTCCATATCATATCCTTCAACCCATGCTTTATTTGTATGTTTTGCTGTAGACCTACCTCGAGTCGAGGAAGATTAGCTTCATGTCGAGGCTGGCTCTGAACATGAACATGTTGCTGTGCAGCTTGATCTCTGTCACCGCGCTGGGAGGCAAAGAGTGTCCCACTGCCACCAGGCCCACGTTCTGGTAGCAGCCGTCGAAAGACAACATGTCCAGGCTGTACTGACGGATCTTTAGGTAACCGCTGCAGTGGATCACCTGGGGGGGGGGTTGTTGCTATTTTGTTCACTGTCTTTTTATGTCATGTTTTTACGCTCACTGTAAATGTTTAAACAGTTCCGTAAATTATACTTACACCTACCTTTATGCTTAATTAAGTTATAATTCATTTGGCATTTATTAAATCAATAGAATGTGTATACAACATATATAGCACTTTTCAAGCAGCATTAGGCTATATACTTCCATTGCAAATCGTCTACCTTATATCCACCACTGGTGAGACCAGCGTTTCTCTTTGCCAGCACACATTTCATCCTCAAGAAGAAAGAGCGCTCCATCTCATATTCTGGAAGAGGAGACTGAAAATATCAGTCTATTATCCAACGTACAAAAAATGTATTCTATATGGGGTTTTATTCTCTCCAAGTTGGGCCTATATTCATATAGCCTACCTTGGACGAAATGTGAGTGGTACGGCTGATGTGGGGTGAGAACTGCAGTCATTTCGTCGTGGTCGGCGGGGTGGACATATTCGTAAATACTGTTCCCGGTCAGCTCTACCTGTTAAGAATTACCTCGGTAATTAAACAGTATTAATCGCTCAACCATTCAAACATAATTCCATAATATCTAACATGAAAAACGTTTCTTAATATGGATATCACGCGCTCTTAAGCCTTATGCATTGCAAATAAATCGACTCGACTCACTCGACCAAATAAAACTTGGAAAACCAAAAACACTAAATAGGCTAAGATTAATAGGCTATGACCAGGTGCTGACCTGAGAGAGTCCCAAATGGACTGATGCTGTCTCAGATATGTACATGATCTTTCCGTCCGGCGCCACTACAAAGATGAAGCCATCCAATGTCTGGAGAAAAAAAGGCATAAATTAATGCGTAGATCAAGAGCACTCAATGCATTACAGTCAGATTCGTGAGATCAAATATCAAACCAAATGTAACAGAACATGACTAGGTAGACATTTTGAGAATCATTATTTTCATTTTTAGTAATATAATATTTTACAGTAATTTAGAAAATATAAATTAGTAAGCTTTCTAAATTACCTGGAGGATGTGGGATCCAACCTATCAAATCAAATGTAACATGTCTACATACATCTTAAGAATTATTATTTTCATTATTAGTAGGCTATTTAAACCATCATATTTTGCAGTGAATGTTCTATTCAATTGGTAGACCAAGCTTCCGAAATTACCTGGAGAAGATGGGATCCCAGCTCACGTCCTACATTGTCCAAAGATCTCGTTCGACTCGTGTGACCCCAAGCTTCACCCAAACCTGAAACAAAGCGCCACCATATCAGCTCCTTTTCGTAAACCGTAAAGTCGTTTAATAATACACATAACGCATGCGACAATGTTTCTTTATGCTGGTTTTTATTACGCCAGTTTTCTCTGTCGGCCTAAGCCTATATATTTTAATAATAATAATACATACATACAACTATGTGTGTCAAAAAAAATGTTAAAAGTACGATGAACAAAATGCTGCAGAAAGTTGATACAAATTAAGTGAATATCAAAACTGTAAATGCATGAAACAGATGACATCCTCAACGGACACAACAAAACACGATAATGCAAATAAATACAAGCGGCTCTTCTCGCAGCGCCATGCCAGATAGAAAATGCTAATCGTACAAAAACAATCAGTGTCTGAGTAAAGACTCGAATAACCCACCACCATTTCACATTTCAATATTGTCCCAACGATCCTTTCGCGTTTACACAGCTCAACAACAATACAAAAATTATGTGGTCAACATTTGAAATAGCGTTTGCACAGCTCATCTCCTTATTTGTTTAGAAGTCAAATTAACCCAGGTGCCGTGGAAAACATATTTTACATTCTGCACGCATGCAAAGTAGCCTCCCTCTGAAAACAACATGCAGCGTCGGTTTGCATTGAGCTTGACGCAGTGATTTAGGCCTATAATAATAGACAATAATAGCCTATTCTATATCTTTTTTCCTTTTTCTTTTACACAAGGCCTATAGGCTATTTGATATTTTCGCAATTAGGCCATACTTTTCTTTTAGCAAAAACGTATATGTTTAGTCTGGCAATTTACTGTTAATTTTAGCTCCACAACATGGCCAGTCGAAAGTAGGCCTGCTTTATAGACACATTATTAGAAAAATGTTGACATGAATGTAAGGATTATATAAGATATTGATATGTGATATGTTGTTGTGCATGCCTGTCTGGACTTTCTTGCAGGCGCGCGTCATATACAAATTGCATGGCGCTAGCCGCTGCAATCATAGATGAGAGGCTGTTTTTCTCGCAATTCAACTCAGCTACTATATCACAGGGGTCACAATATGTACAGCTTACTAATTTGTCTGATGTATTCGAGAAGCGAAACCGCGGACTCAATGAGCATTAAGGCTAGCCTACATGTCTTACAAATAGGCCTAATAGGCAAAGAATAGATGCACCTGGCGTTTGGAGTGCTACTTAACGGACGTCAAGTGCCCTGAACCATAGAATAGTCGATGTGAGCAGAGAAACTTCCCACTGGGCACAGACGTCAATTCATTGAAATTACTTGGAAACAACCAGTGTGTGCCCGGTGGGTTAACATCTCACATCTCTGCTCTAGGGATATTTTTCAGATGATTACGAGGTTTCAGACAGGCTGAGCTGTTCCCCAGTTTCAATAACCCATTACAGGTAGGCCTACACAAGTATTATTCTGTTGACTATTAGGACTAACATTAGTTTGGGCGGACAACGGTTTAGGGCTTTCTCTGTTTTAGACACATTTTTGACTATTTTAATTGGGCACATTTTCTTTTTTCAGAAAGAACGCCTAGTGTTTAGGCCCCTGAACAAGGCAGTTAACCCACTGTTCCTAGGCCATCATTGTAAATAAGAATTTGTTCTTAACTGACTTGCCTAGTTAAATAAAGGTTCAATAAAAAATAAATACAAAATATGCCAAAACATTCATTAAATTCAATACAAGCCTAATCAAAATGCTTATTTAGCCAACTGATGTCAATAATAGTCCAAAATAATTCATCCTGTGCATATATTGGTTACTTTTCAGCTATGTTTTCTACAAGCAATTGATAACTTCTGTCAACTGCTGAAGAAATAGTTAGGCATATTTCCGTAATAATGATTTTCTAAAGGATAGATACACTGTAAAAAAAATGCATTGCCCTAGTAAATTAATATATAGTGAATAGAAACATACTGTATTAACTGAATACAGTAGAATACCGTACATTGTATTTTGAGAAAAATTAATTTCGGACTTTACCGTAAAAAATAAATACTGTATAAAACACTGTAGCAGGTCACTTACTGTATTTATAAATATTCAAAATAGAATTTCACACTAAAAGCACAGGGCAACAAAATCAAAAGCAAGTGAGAAAACATTTTAGCAAATAATTATTACAAATAAATACCAATATTCTTGGATAATTGGTACCTGTTTTGTTATTTATATCCATTGCTTTGTTTGTGGCCATGCTGTTTTATATTATAGAAAAAAAATATACAATCAGAACGGCACATAATAAAAATAAATTATTTTCCATTGTAAAAAGTAAAACAAGCACACGAAAAATAGGAACTACTTGTAAAACGCAGGCCCCTTGTGGAAATTAGGCGAATTGCAACATAATTTTGCCTAAATTCAAAGAACTTTCTCCCTCCCCTCCCACACCCCTGTCAATATATTAAATACCAGTAACGGTACCGTCAATTAAATACTATAACACATTGGTACCGTAAAAGCTACCTGCAAGCTACTGTAAAACAACAGTTTAAAAAAAGATTACATTAAGATAATTTGGTACCATAAAAAGACTACAGTATTATTATTGGTACCATACAGTCTTAGAAATAATTTGTATCATATTTCCCAGCATGCTCTACTGTGTTTTTGCATGTACATTGATTCATTGATTAAACATATTCTACACAAAGTTAAATAAAATAAAAATCTAAACTAATCCAATTAGTTAGTTCGATTTTTTTGCATCCGTTATTGAAATGGTTGTTACAGTTGAAATGGTTTAGATAGTCTACTCCCAATGTCCTAACCCTGACTGTCAATCTCAATGCAAATTGTGGGTGAATGAAAATTCCAGTGGTTGGATATCCTAACTCTGGCTGGATTCCAACAGGAATTACACATTACTTTGCAACCCAGCATAATGTGACTTGCAGGTAGGGTTGCAAAATGCTTGTAACTTTCCCAGATTTTCCAGAAATCCCAGTTGGAAGTGTCTTGGAAACAGGAAGGAATAAGCAGGAA
Source organism: Salmo trutta (assembly GCF_901001165.1). Taxonomy (NCBI): domain Eukaryota; kingdom Metazoa; phylum Chordata; class Actinopteri; order Salmoniformes; family Salmonidae; genus Salmo; species Salmo trutta. Next base: position 39,168,996 of record NC_042957.1, on the reverse strand, counting down.
ATCTGGAATCGTTCGACCAGGATTTTTGGAAAATCTGTGAATTTTGGGAAAGAGTGGAATTTTGCAACACTACTTGCAGGCCTAATGTGGCCTGTAAACCATGAGTTTCAGGCTGCTGTATTAGGAGAAAACTAGACATCAAAATAAGTTATTATGAGATATATAATGTATTGTCATAAAGGGTTTAATTGTCATGATAACATTCGCCTAGGAACTCACTTGGTGAAAGTGACAGGACTGAAAATGATGGAACCATGTCTCTGTCACTAACAGTCATGGATGGTAGGTAACTGTACAATTCTCCCAAAAGGCAAGGCACACTGAGAAATATGCAAAGAAGGCTTCACAGTAAGAATATTTGTTACCATAAAACAATTAGATAAGCGTTATTGGTACTGTAAATCAATTAATGCAACAGTAAACCATAAAAAACAATATACTGTTCCTTTTTTTACAGTAACTTACATGTAACTGGTCGCCAGTAAGTTACTCTAAAATCAACAGGAAATGTTTTACAATGTAGGCTCATTTATAATGTCACAAATGGAAATCAAATATAATGTTTTCTATTTGAAATACAGGTACAGTAGGTAGAGGCCGATATGATGTACAATAATTTGATTGAATATCATGTGCACAATTACTTGGTCACAATAAAAATGTATTGTAGATGATTCTGATTAGCAATAATCAGGGATTTATAATACATAATGGCTGATAGCTTATAGGCTAATGCAAACACAAAAGTGTAAAGTTACAAATAGCCCAGAGAAAGCATTCCAAATAATGGTGTTGGTTTTTGTATCAGCAAGCCTTTGTCATACAATTAATTAGCATAGGCCTATTATAGTTTTTAATCATCAGTCCTCATCAGTATCATCACATCTAAGTAGCCTACCTCGGGATTTCTTGCAACTTGAACCGGTAATTATGTACGTAAAGTGAAAACAATTCCATGTGTCTGTTCAATTTAGGTGACCTGCGATAACACTGTCATAACACTGTAGTGAGAACGACAGGCTGTCACATGATATGGCAGACGCTATAGGCCAATAGTCCATTTTTTTCAGTTTCTTGCAATGTCATTCCTTGCATTTGTCATAAGCTTACCTAAACACAAAACTGGGAAACTTTATGGTTTAGATAAAGTGAAGGCATTTGTCATGAGCTTACCTAAACACAACACTGGGAAACTTTATGGTTTAGATAAAGTAAAGGCATTTGTCATGAGCTTACCTAAACACAAAACTGGGAAACTTTATGGTTTAGATAAAGTGAAGGCATTTGTCATTAGCTTACCTAAACACAACACTGGGAAACTTTATGGCTTAGATAAAGTGAAGGCATTTGTCATGAGCTTACCTAAACACAACACTGGGAAACTTTATGGTTTAGATAAAGTGAAGGCATTTGTCATGAGCTTACCTAAACACAACACTGGGAAACTTTATGGTTTAGATAAAGTGAAGGCCTAGATAACAAATAGAAGCACATGTGTAGCAAATACACTTACATGTATTATTCACCATGCAGTCAGTCACAGGGATGTCATGAACCCCAGGGGGGTTAAGCATTTTTCAAACATCTGAAACAGCTTTTTCCTGCAAACTAGAGCCATAATTATTATGCTTAATTCTATGTAACAAAATGTGTTTGTTTTTCTGCATATCTAAGCATACCACTTGAGCTGTCTGTATCCTCCTGAATGGTGGTGATTTTTCTTTAAGAAACTAAATATGCCCTCTGCATTCCTACTAAAATGGTGAGTCTTATTCAGTAGCCTATATTTAGTAATTGCTTCTTTTCTAAAGTCTACCAACCTTGCCAGCAGGCATGCCAGCTAAGATAGTTAGACAAGCTAGTTACTATAACTTGGTTGATAGTAGGGGTGTGCCCAGTACTTGGACAAAACTAGTATGTAAATATATGGAGAATTTTCCAAATAGGATTATGACATGACACAGTAATTTTTTGTAATTATTTGTGATCTGAAAAAAGTCATTTTCAGCAGGCAGTACTCATCCCTCTTTCACTCAAACAAAGTGAAGAGCCATGTTTCTCTAAACAACTTTTGGCTAGTTCTTCTGTCTGTTTATACAATGGGTGCGTCTAATCCTGAATGCTGATTAAAACCGCATTCCAGCCGGTGTCTATTCCACAAGTTACCACTGGCTAAATATATGACATTAAAAAGCCTACTCTGTTCCATCTGACTGTGCAATCCACTGTTTAATCAGCCCAGCCAGGCAATTAATAGACTTGACCTCCACTATAAAAAGCATCTAGACATTGTCTCACATTTCTTTTAGACTAACATTTAGTTTTCAACAGCAGATATTTGTATAAACCTTGCTGTCTGTCTCTCCAACATTTGCAACATTGTTTCAATATTCAAATTCAATCTCCAGCTGTTGCATAGTAGGCTATGAGACAGACAGGCAGACAGCTTTTCCCAGCCAGTCAAAGTCACGAATCAGCATGTCTTGTACGGATATAAACAAAGAAATATCAATAGAAAACAGGTAAAACTAAATGAAGTGCAGCTAGTTATTTCCTGCTTCAGTTTGAAGTGATTGTGTTAGCTGTGTTATTGGGTAGCTCCTCTGAACAACAGTGTCCTGACTAGAGAGCACATTTTCTATGTCAGGTGAACTCGAGCATCATTAGCTCATTGTTTTGGATGTATCCAAATAAATGTCACTAGAAAACAGCTTAAACAAATTCAAATACAGCTATTTTGTAGTTATTATGGCTGCACTGTTTGACCCGACTATATGTTAGCCGTAGTTGGCTAGCTAGCAAGTAAGGGGTTGCCAGCCAGTAAGTCAGTAGAACATTTAAAACCAACTACTGGGTGGTGTCTAAAGATACAGAACAAATGTCTCTGCCAACAGAACTGATAGAACGAACAACCAGCCTGCTTGGGTAACAACCCAACAATTCGTGTCAGGACTATATCTTGTGGAAGGATGAAATAGTGTCAAGAAATTCCTGAAAATAACATTCTTAACACCTGTGTGGTGTTCGGGTCTGTGGGACCCATTTTCAAAGGTTACTAGAAGAAAAATGATACAATTAATTACCTGAGACTGAGACTCATTGGCCTTAGCTCATTTTCTGTGAAGAACATGTAAAAGAACGCATTTTCATGGAGTGCACACTGTGCACTCTCCTACACATTTATATTACATATGTGGTGTCCGGGTCCACTGGACCCGAGGGTAATACAAGTGAGGGAAAGTGTGTGTTTTTATGTGAAAACAATTAAAAATTAAACAAAAATGTTTCCTGTGTGCCTTCACTCTGTCTTCCTCCTCCCTGGGCCTGCTGTTTGAACACAGAACATAGCCTGTCTCCCGCTTTTCATGCACTCTTTACCTTTTGCAGTGTGTGAAACTACACAATGTCTTGCGGGAACCTGCACAATGTTATTACAATACATTCTATCGATATATTGTAAAAAATTATGTATTTTCCCACACTCTACCGCAGTCAGGTGTAAATTGGGGGAGGCAAACAACAAATAAATATCTTTGCAGGTGTGGCTCCTTACCACAATCAATCAGTATGGCAAAAATAATCTCTGCTCAGAGGGCCTTAGAAATATTTTTTGCAGAGAAAGAAGCTAGTGTGGAAGGAGCATCTTCCACTTTGGAAGATGAAGAATTTTCAGAATATGAGGATCCTGTGTCTGTCAATTCAGAGTCTGACAGTGAGTTGGAAGAAGAGGATGAGATTGACACTCAGCCAGCCCCAGGACCAGCCCGTCAGCAGCCAGCCCCAGGACCAGCCAGTCAGCAACCAGCTCATCAGCAGCCTGCCGGAGGAGACATATGGATGTAAAACAAATGGACATTTAATGCTCTTCTTGCCCAAGGAATGAGCCACCCCGCATGAATGCCAATGTGATAAGGATGCAACCAGTGCCGACACATATGGCTGTTACTCATGGAGGACATAAAGTCTTCTTTTGAACTGTTCATCCCAGACACCATACAGAAAATCATTCTGGACTGCACTAATTTGGAGGGAAGGTGTGTTTTTGTAGAGATGGACCAAACTAATTTACATGGATACTTCGGGGTTCTTATCCTTGCTGGTGTTCTCAGATTCAATGGGGAATCCACAGAATCCCTGTGGGATGCAGAAACTGGCAGGAAAGTTTTCTGTGCAACAAGTTCTCTGGAAAACTTCCACATTTTTTCAAAGATTATCCGCTTCAATAACCGAGACACCAGACCATCTCCGCAGCAGAGAGACAAGCTAACTGCAATCAGGTCAGTATGGGACAAGTGGGTGGACTGTCTTTCCCTGTTTTACAACCCTGGGCCCAACGTTACTGTTGATGAGCAGCTTATGCCATTTCGGGGCAGCTGCTCCTTCAGACAGTACATGCTGTATAAACCTGCAAAATATGCAATCAAGATCTGGGCTGCCTGTGATGCTGCTTCATCATATTCGTGGAAATTGCAAGTGTATACGGTGAAGCCAGATGGAGGAGCTCCTGAGAAGAACGAAGGGATGCGGGTTTTCCTGGAAGTGATACAGGGAGTCCGTGGCCACAACATCACATGCAATAACTTTTTTACTGCGCACAAGCTGGGACAGGAGCTCCCCAAGAGGAAGATTGACGATGATAGGAACAGTACAAAAGAACAAGCCAGAGCTCCCACTTCAGCTGTTGAATACACAGAACAGGCCTATCAATTCCTCTAAGTTTGTGTTCACGGCCGACACGTCCCTAGTGTCCTACGTGGCAAGAAAGGCAAAAAGATGGTACTCATGAGTACGCTGCATAGGGATGGGAGAATCTGTGGCCAGGAACATAAAAAAACAAAAATCATAATGGATTACAATGCCACAAAAGGAGTGGTGGACAATTTAGACAAGCTGGTGACTCGCTACAGCTGAAAAAGAAGAACCCTACGCTGGCCACTTGTGATATTCTTCAACATCTTGGACATCTCAGTGTAAAACGCATTTACCATCTGGATGGCATTGAACCCAGATTGGAACAGAGGGAAGCTCCAGAGGAGATGCCTCTTTCTTGAGGAGCTGGGCAAGGCATTGTTAAAACTTCTTACAGCTCTTTAAGGATAGGGGGCAGTATTGACAATTTCGGAAAAACTCAGAAGCTAGGATATGCATATTATTAGTAGATAGAAAACACTCTGAAGTTTCTAAAACTGTTTGAATGATGTCTGTGAGTATAACAGAACTCATAAGGCAAGCAAAAACCTGAGAGAAATCCTACCAGGAAGTGGAAATCTGGATGCATGGGCTCTCTTCAAGTCATTTCCTATTGAACACACAATCCCGCTAACGGGATTGGTGTAGTAAGAGGTTTTAAGACCTCAAATCCAGAGGAGGCAACATATCCCAAGGAGCCCAGCTTCTGCAGCCATGGTGAGGAGGATTCAGGAGGAGGATGCTGGTGCCCCATCCGCCGACCCACAGAACCAACAACTCCAGTACCGGAAGTAAGTGTGAGTAATATTGTTGCATGTGTGTGTGTCTGATTCTCCGACCTTGGCCTGCAGTAACTATATATGTGAGTGAGATATTAGTAAAATTCCTGAACTAAGTGTTTTCATTACTATATAATTGCAGCCTGTAGCAACAAGAAGAAGCACTGTGATGGATGTGGACCCAAGAAGGACAGGAAGACACAGTAAACATGCATCAAGTGCAAGAAATACATTTGCAACACACACACAGTACAACTCTGTCCCTCATGTGGTGTATAGACTGGACTTAATTAGTGTTCAATGGGGTTCATTTATCATTTCCATAAAATACTGTTTGTAAAAAAAATCAGTTCAAAGCAATAAACATCAATATTGATGAAAACCTTGTGTAATTTATATTTGTTCAAGATTAACATGATTTATTCCACCCATGTCTTGATTATAATACATTTTTATTAACAAAAATCAAATGTTATCGAAAAAACTAGCAGAGGTAAATGGCAAATATTAACCATGTATGCTGTCTATATTGCTTGTAACTGATATAAGTCAACATCTAAGTAGTAAGTATTTTTTACGTTAATTGTTATGGCTGTATTGTTTTAAAAACCTAATCATTTGGGTCCATCAGACCTGCGAACATTGGGAGAATAACAAAAACATGAACACCACACAAGGGTTAATGAAAATATGTAAATCATTATTTGAATATGTTGGCTCCTCACGACTTCTTCTCGGGCCAAACAACAGCAATGCCAACATATCCTCCAAACACCGGAACGGGCGGGGTATAGTCGAGCTGACTCGATTACAACAAGCCGCTCTCTCTCAAGTCTCCCCTTCTCCAAACATTGTGTATGAATCAGAATCCATTGCTAGTCATTGTTGTTCTATCTAGTTATTTTTTTCTGTCGATTTTGCTGAGGCCATAGGGTTTATTATGTCATTCTACTTGGCGTTGTTTAGTAGTCCTACTTTTTCTGTCTATAATTATTCCATTGCTGACTTTGTCTGTCGTTATGTCGTTCTTGCTATTATTATTGCTTTTCGCCCAGGCATGTTTACCAAGCAACAGATCATTAGAAAATAAGGAGAGAAAAGTTTTGCAACTCTCAAAAGTGAAACAATAGGCTATATCTGGCAAGCGAATTAGCCTACCTTAATCTAAATCTGTGTCTGGAATAAATGCTGGCAGTAGTAGCCAGCCATGCATTAGGCTATTAATTAGCCTATGTCGTTGACAATTGAATAGGACGAAGTAAGTCAAACATGAGCATTTTCTTATGTTGGGGTGGTAGACCAACCTTTGAACAATCTTTGTGAATGAGTGAAGGAACATAACAATGCCCTCCAAGATGCATCTCTGAGTGATACCAGCAGTAACGTGCACTTTAGGCTTTAACAGCATTTAAAGTGCACTTCCGGGTTTTGATCATGGAGTAAATCTGACTATGAGTAGGCTATCATGTGTAATAAAAACAGATATGAGTATGACTGATCAGATGCCAGTGGCACGCGGGGCGTTTTATAATTGATGCGGCCGTCAGTGTCAGTCACACAGCATAGCAGCCTGTTGAGATCGGGGGAAGATGGTGGCTAAACGCCTTCGACGCATTTCGATCCCCTGACCCCGAAAATGGCCTAAATGTATGCACGCCGAGACGTGGATCTGCGACGATCATCCGCACGCACGCACACGCACGCATGAAATTACACTAGCCTACTGTAGCAACATGGTAGCCTATTGTAGCAATAACTGGTAGCTGGGGGAAAAAAACATATCAAAAGGCTAATAAGATAACATTTCAACATCAGCAATGACTGCAACAGAAAGACAGCAGCTGCTAGGTGTAATCGCAATATTAATATAATAGTATCATTACACAATATAGCCCATTAACAGCTGTTATAGGCTTTAACGTAGCCTAATAAACCTATGCACAATAAACATAATATACAATTATAATAGACTACCGTAATCAGTAGGAAAATGCAGGTGAAGAAATAGAAAACAAACAAAAAATCCAGATAAGAGATAGGCCTACAGATAAATACAAATATGTATAGCCTACAGATAAATGGCAAATGGCATAGCCTATATAAGAGAATAGTGTATTGTTAAAGCTTAAAATATACTTACCCTGAGGGAAGACAATTCTCATCTTCAGATAACTTGTTGTCAGTCTTATTATAGACGCTTTGTCCAGCTGAGACGTGATAGCCGAGGGTAAAGGCAACATTTTGGCCAGTTCATAGAATTCGCTGTTCTCCTTTTCCCGTCTAGTCCTTGCGGCAGTTTTGGATTTCTCCTTCATTGTGTGTTCTCTCTCTCTCTCTGCCCCTCCTTTTGTTAAATGTTAGGCTATCATTCCTTTACTGTCATGTCGGTCCATCAAAACCAGAATATAGAAGGATTTCCGTTTCGTCTATTTGTCATGATTTTGGCTTTTCAACTAACACCCTTAAAACGCGCGCTGTGGCCACGGTCAAGTGAAATGAGAGCAGCACTTCTCAGTTACAAACTGAATCCAATGCACTTCAGACGGTTCCCGAATTCCTACACCGAACCATGTGCCGAATGGATAAGTTGATATCCCGTGTTCTTCTCGTGTAAATTAAGAATTTCTTGAAAGCACACGACATTAATTCTCCCTCAGAATGGGAAGGGGCCTGTCCACGGTGTAAACTGATACTGGCATTTCTCCATGCACTGAAAAACACAGGGCATAGCACAAGCCATAATATCATTAAAGGCTTACCAATATATTTTATATCAACAAAATGCATTGTCATCCCAAAACGCCTATTTGGCGTTTCAAACTATGGAAACATGTAGGCTATTTGCTAAAATAAATCAAATGGATTATCCATGTGACAATATGGCTTTATTATTGCTTTATTACAATGTGGCTGTTTGAGCATATAGTTTAATAATAATAACAACAAATACTAATAATAATACTAATAGCCTAATAATAACAATAATCGATAACAAATGATACATTATATATTGCAACAAATAATATATAATAATAAATCATAAACAAACGAATGATAATTCTACTACAATGACCAGGCCTATAGAATATGGAAATATTTTTGCCTATTTTGTCGATGTTTTTTTCTACTTACCTCATCGAATATAAAGATCCTCTAACGTTCTCTACTCTCCCGCTGCCCGCAGGGGATTTCACCTGTCCTGAAGCGAGTTCACCACTCGAGACAGTTAGTTTAGTCTCAGTTCCTCGCGGAATTCCACGCATACACTTCTCTAAATTAGGGACGCAAGACGAGTGGAATTCGTGTCCAGACTTCGTCTCCAAACTATCTCAATCTCGCTCTCGAGCTGCTCAGGACCAGCCCACTGCAACTCGCGCTCTTATTGGTCAGCAAGAATCGAGACCGACTTTCTCATTGGACACGCTTGATAGAAATACACAGGAACACGTAGTGAAAGTGGGATTTGTGTGAAACTTTCACGTCTGACTCAGATTTAACCGAACCTGCAGGACACCGTGGCCGGACCTCACTGTTTTGTCTGGCGAGCTGTATTCACTCATCATACATCTAAACACAATTGGCTATCCATGGGAGAATGAGTCTACGCTAAATGTGGTGTGTTTTACATAGCTAAATCAACCAGAATCATTCTGAGCCGCACCAATGCACATATGCATGGTAGACTTTAATAATAAAATCATATATTTATTTATATGTTGTGTTTACTCCAATAAAACAGTTAATCTCCCTCCTTTTGTCACATATTGAGTTTCATATTTTTAGGCAGCTGTGCCATACCAAATGACTTTAATACAATTGATCAATAATAAACCCATAGCCAAGACATTACAGAATATATATTTCTGAATTGATTTGTCTGCCCCTCACATTTTTGGTTGCACCTTTTATTATAGGCTTAGTAGCCTGTGCATGGAGTGATATAGTGCCAATCATTATTGGCTGTTTTACCTTAGGTTATTACTTATCTTTTTACACAAATCCAAGAGTATTAATTTACTGCAATTGAATCATATGGCCACTAATTAATATGTTTTTAATTAGCCAAATCGTTTAAAATGTTTATTTCAAAATATTTGTTTTGTACGAACATGCATGCACTCATACTGTACGTCGCTCTAGATAAGAGCGTCTGCTAAATGACTAAAATGTACATGTACATGTTATAGGCTACATTTTTATTGTGTTGTAGTTTTACTAGGCCTGTAGTCTACAGTATGTCTATTATTGATTTATACATTCCTTTAAAAAACATATTCATTCGTTAATCCACGACTGGATATCAGCGATGTGTAGACTTATAATAACAAAAAAATACTGATTTGTCAACGCGTAGATTATTTTCCTTTGGATCTCAAAGCTTGAATATGTTTACTTATTGCAAAGCGTGCTGTATAATTGTATTATGCAATCGGTGTTTCTGTCTTGAAATACAGCCCCCGGGCTGCTGCTACAACACTGTCAGTATATGTCCATATATGCAGTATTACAAGCAATAATATGACTGTGATACGTGGATGTCGCTACCTTAAGAGGAACGCACTAACTGGGCGGCAGGTAGCCTAGTGGGTGAGAGAGTTGGGCCAGAAGCCCCGGGCCAGAAGCCCCTTGGCCGAATAGGTGTGCCATTGAGCAATGGACTTGGACCCTGGTCGCTCTGGCTAACAGCATCTGCTAAATGTCTAAAATGTAACTGTAAAAGTCGCTCTGCTAAGTTACTAACATGTAAAGTCGAATTAGTATTTTTTTCTTAGTAGCATCATTGAAACAACATATCTCACAAACCTTAGAAGCTAAATTACTTGAAGAAATTGAAACAAACAACTTGCTCAAAACGTCCTATAATCGTGCTCTCTGTTTCTCTCTCACCCTCTCTCTTTCTCTCTCACCCTCTCTCTTTCTCTCTCTCACTCTCTCCCTCATACACACACACACACCACACACACACACACACACACACACACACACACACACACACACACACACACACACACACACACACACACACACTTGATGCCCAAATTAAATTAATTCTGTCCGCCTATTTCTCACTATCTTATTATCCTCATCCCGGATAGACATCGCGCTTGGCTTTGGTTATGGCTGTCCACTTTTAAATGCGAAATCCACCTGCGGCGCGCGAGAGGGAGAGAAAATAATCACAGCTGCACGTTGCGCACGAAATAGCAAAATTACGCAGTTAACCTCCGATAAATGAGGAAATGTGCTGCCGATTAAACGGTTTCAGACAATAAAACAATTTAACATAGGCCTCCTCCACGTCCATTTGAAAGAATGGATATATCGATAAAAGAAACACTATATATGTTATGGAGCAAGTCTTGGCCTATTGTTTTGCCAATTAATAATTAATTTCACCAAATGAAATATGTATTTCCACATTAAATGCTCTTACGCGACCACGGATCGGATGCTGATTAATTCAACTTTCAGGTTACATTGCTCTCTAAAAGGCAATCTAATTATTGTTGTTTAACGCTGCAGTGTTACAGCAGCCGTGAACTGTAGACACTGCACTGACACAACAAGCTCTCACAGGCTCGCTGCAGAATTAGTCATTCATCCACGTCCTGACTGACATGTTGTGCTGTTCAAAACAAATAGAAAAAGCAGCTATGTTTTGAATGATAAAAATACTTTTGTAACAATTTATTTTAGGCCCACGTGGTATGATGCAGTATATGCAACAACTCATATATGATACATCTACGCATTTTGAGACTAGATTTTAGTCAAATGTGTTGACACGTTGAAATCGTCAAAGATAATTGTAGGCTGCCTATAACCCAAATTCTCTGGGCACATGTGACAATATCTTTTTTTTAAGGAAAAGGTTGCATGTACCCTAAGATAAGTATTTATATGCATAAGCGGAATTGAAAACATATTCTCATTGGCACTCAATTACAGCAAGTCGATTTGTATCATGTATTCCTGTTCCAATAGGCCTACATCACAAAATCGACTATAGTCTAGATCAGAAGACATTGCGCACAATAGGCCAACATTGAACAAATATAAATATGTAGGGTTAGGGCTATCCTGTAGACATAGTATGTCTGCGTTATTTGACCAACAGTGAATATGGAATAACCGTTTTACAATAAATATGGAATATCATTAAACACAAATGAGTGAATTTTATTTGGAGAAATGCCTGGCTCATATAGCTATTTTCCTATCGAAGCTTCTTCAGTGTTCTACAATTGTGTTCATAGCCTCTCACGTTGCACATTTCTTGCCGCTTTCTTTTTTGAACATGTGAATTCATGTAATAAGGACATCGACTCCCTATCACTCCCTCTTTCAATAGTAGGCCTAAAGTGTTTCTTAAGAACACCATGTTTCAACAAGACAGACGGTGAACAACACAAGAAAGGGCAACTGACAGAGACAGAGCAGGAAACAGAGAATATCCGCGTAGCTGCGGGTCAGCCATTGAAATTACAAAATAGTGGTATCAGTCAAACATATTCATCAGACGATTATTCTCCATCGTGTGAATCAGATGAGAATGCCGCGGCGCATGCACTTATTTAATTAGCGGACCGGCGCTCCGTTGGGCAGGATGGAACAGCCGGCGGCAGTGAGGGGGGCATGGACGCACCGCCCGGGTGCGAGCCAGCCGCTCTCATTACGCAGACAATTAGCACTTAAATTGATGCTGCATCCTGCGATAATTGGGGATTCTGGAGATGCCCGAGAGCAGCTCGCCAACCCGCTGTAGCAATCATAGAGTGTGTGCACGTGTGTGTGTGTGTGTGTGTGTGTGTGTCTGTGTGAGAAAGAGAGAGCGGGAGAGCGAGAGACCTTGCATGGGGATTTAGCACCACACGTAAAAATAGATGAGATTATTTAAATGGCAGGAGAGATCATTAGGCAAATAGAAAGCGTTCCTTACTTCCTATATTACAACTTACTGATGTACTTACAAGGACTATTAAAACAAACAAATAAACAAACAAAATCCACAAAACATTAGACAGCCTGTGGGTGCAGATCCTGTCACCTCCATTAATATGATCTCCCTGAGTCTGTAATATGTAACATCACATATATCAACTAGTGACGTGGTTGACCACACCATCTATATGATGCCTTTTGAAGCCTGACTGCAGCCTTGTTCAAAGCGGTATAACTATTCCAGAGGAGCCCATCCCTCTCTGTGACCAATCCACTCATTTCCTGTGACGATTTTTCACCTGTCGACAGAGATGACGGAGACACCCGCAGAGTCAGAGTTCGTCTTGGTGGGGTGGTTTGCTTGTTATAGGCATCTCCACTGAGTAAGAACACACAACACGACTGTAGACAGTTTTTTGCTCTTCGGTTTCTTTTGAGATTTAAATGTACAGGCCTATGCACACGTCCGAATATTACAATCACCAAACAAATGGGAGTTTTGGTCATCGGTTTACAGTGCTTGAAAAGATAGTAGCATAATGCTTCTTTATAAAAAAAAATCTGAATCACATATATCAAAGTCTGGATTAATATCCCCAAGACACAAAGTCAAAGTTAAATGTACTGTACAGTAGAAAACCCAAATACCGTTAAGCAGAGTTGATTGACTGATAGCTACTGTAAAGACACTATACAGTATATTAAGACAACTTCCCTTTGAAAGATCATCTTCCTCTTGTACATTGATTGATTGACAGCCTGTCAGGCCAATAGAAACAGGAAGTGGTCTGTGGGTATGAGCTATGTGCCCATGAGCTCAGCCAATGCGTGGTCGATGGGTTTCGTCCCGCCTGAACATCCTGCTCTGCCGCAGGCTGTCACGGCAGGGAATCCATGCCTCCCCGGTCCTGGCCCAGTGCACCGCCCGACCTTCATTCCATTTGTATTTTTTTATTTATTTTTTATTTACAAATCAGGCTTCACCGTGGGACGCCTGAAATTCTCCCCAGTACGAAAAGAAAAAAGCAAGCGAACGGAACCGGTAAAGGTTATTTAAAGAATGAATGCTAATAGTGTTTGCTTGCAGGAGTTTTCACTAAAGCACATAAAATCTCTACTGTTGGGTGCTAAAATAACACAACAGTTTTCACGCAGCAGGAGTGGCTGGTCCAATCAACTGTTGGCTAGAAATGTAAACACTGAGCATGATCATCCAATGAACATTTAATGCTAATAATAAGAATTACATTATCATAATGGAATATTACCAGGATATGCGTCTGTAAACATTATGTGCCCTGAGCCAATGTGACTTCCCGGGATTCAAACCTCTCCTGCTGTAATAGGTCCTAGGTGTAGCTGGTAGCTCACTCACAAAAAACATGGGGGAACAGAGGGTTAAATAATGAACAAGTAATTATGGGATTGAAATCAGGTGTGTAAAACAAAGACAAAACAAATGGAAAATGAAAAGTTGATCGACGGTGGCTAGAAGGCCGGTGACGTCGACCGCCGAACGCCGCCCGGACAAGGAGAGGGACCGACTTCGGTGGAAGTCGTGACACCTGCATGTCATATGTCTGTGTTAGCCATTTGAGCTAAAGCCTAGGCGTTAGTTTGGGGAACTAGCACAAATGTTCAGGTCCCAGGCAAAGGGTATTCAACCCCCAAACCATCTTCCTCCATTCTCTGAAATGTAGGGTTTAGCAGCAAAATTACATTTTAGTTAAGTCGAAATGTGACTGCCAAGGTTCATTGAGGGAAATTTACCTCTGTCATTTATTTTTTTCTCCTTCATTTCCTCATTCCGCTCAGTCCTCTCGGCTTTCCCTTCCCTTTACACTTCACGCTGATAACCCCATCTCATCAATAACACTTTGAGGGCAATGGACTATCAGGCAGGATCCTGATAACTTGATTGGCTGCACCTCATCTGAGATGGAGAAAGAAGAAGAGGGAAGTAGATAAGGGCTGGAGAAGGGAATGTGTGTGTTCCTTTACTCATAGTAAAGGAAATAAGAACAGAGGGATAGAAAACGGAGAGAGGGAAAAGAGGCTGTAAGGTGGGAGAGTGTATGATTTCAGAGACGTTCTGTCCTATATAATTCAAACGGTGTGTAAACATGGCGTATGTTTGATCAGGATTTGCCTATTGTGTTTTCAGTAAGCCAACACTGACACATGATTGGATTGGCTGTTTGTTTCTGGGCTAAAGACTGTATTAGCTCTCCTGCGTTCTCATTCAGTTCAGTCTGTGTGTAGGTATCACTATAGACCCTTATGGTGACCACACACGTGCGTGTGTGTGTGTGTTTCTAGACCAACCGTCTGACGTAGAGAGTGACAGTTGGAGATCACACACAATTCTTGTGAGCAACAATCTTCTCTTGCTTTCCAGATCTCTCCCTCTTTCTCTTTCTTTACCACATATTAACTCCCCCTCTCTCTCTCTCTCCCTCACTTGGCTCTCTCTCTTTCTCTCTCTCTCTCTCACACACACACACACACACACACACACACACACACACACACACACACACACACACACACAAACACACACACACACACACACACACACACACACACACACACACTTCTCTCTCAGGCCCTTCACGGTGCCCATCTGGTGTGTGTGCGTCCTAATTAATCACAGTAATTTCCTTTGCGCTCATCGCGTTTGAAGGTGCTTCGAGTGCGCCAGCCAACCACTGCAAGTTCATCAAAATGCTAATGCAGTCCAAATTAAAGTTGTGATTAACATTTAGCAGTTTCTGCGCACGGTGGGCAAATTGATCCCTCTGCCAGGCTGGATGGCACTTCTCTCTCTCTCTCTCTCTCTCTCACACACACACACACACACACACACACACACACACACACACACACACACACACACACACACACACACACACACACACACGCTCTCTCCTGGTTGAGGAGGGGGTGTCTGGGGAGAAGAAATGCACTCCTGGGTTTTATCTCCATCATTACAGAAGCTGGAGAGAAAAGGGGCCACACACAATGCCTAAGGATATGGACCTGTTAGTGTATAAATGCCTTTCAAAGTGTGGTTATACCCTTCAATATGCTTTTTTGATTCGGCTGGGTATAGGTGCTCTGAAATGTATGCTATGAACACCCCGAAAATCATACTCACATTTTTCTCAGTGTATGTAAACTTTAGCTCAGAGGGTCAACACAGTCTTGTGATGCTGGAGACCGATGTTTGAATCCAGTTGGTCGCTCACATGCACACGCACACACACACACATGCACGCACGCACGCACACACACACACACACACACACACACACACACACACACACACACACACACACACACACACACACACACACACACACACACACACACACACACACACACACACACACACACACACACACACACAAAGAAAGAAGACAGACCAGAGGACCAAACTCTTGGCTCTTTCTATCACCTCCACAAACTTGCATCCTGTGTTTCTGTATGTGTGTTTGTGTATGTGTGTGTGTACATCTGTGTATATGTTTCTATGGTTTTTTGTTTAGTGTCCACGTGTGTATTAAGCCCTGATGCTGATGCCATGGCACAGTTATCCTGCTGTTATTATGGTCTCAGCTGCTTCTCTACCTTTTTCTTCCAGCTGCTGAGTATCCAATGGAAAGCAGTGAATCTTAGGTAACAGGAGGAAGTGCCTGGAGGACATCTGTGACCCGAAGATAAATGGTATCCCCTTAATGTTGTGGTCTCTTTAGTTGGAATCTTTTTCTTTCCCCCCCAAAAATGCTCCCTATCAGAACAGGCAATTAAACAAAGACATATTATATCTGGGACCACTGACTCTAACACATGAACACGCACATACACTACTGATACACACAAATTCTTAAATAACAAAAGTTCCCAGCAGGGCTTCGTTCATCACTCAGTGGTTATTGAAGCATTATTGAGGCATTAAATATGTCTACACAGGGCTCAGTAAAGGGCTGTCAGATCAGTGGCTGAGGAGGGGGTCTCTGTTTGCATACAGACAGGTTGGGAGATTGAGAATGCCGGCTGATCCGAGGATGTGAAGCCGTAACTGGGGGGCCCCAGGCACTCGGGCGTTAGGGCCATTATGGGATGTCACTGTGGGAGGGAGGCAGCCCTTCAGTGGGATTACCAAGATTCCTGGAGAAATTGAGCGGAATTGGGGTCTGCGATTCAGATTCTCTCCTGTGTGTCAGAAGGAGTGTGTGTGTGTGTGTGTGTGTGTGTGTGAGGCACGTGTTCATAAGAATGGTGACAAACACACACGACAGGCAGGCATGCAAGCACACACCACGCACGCATGCACACACAAACATAGAAATGTAAATGTGTTGAAATGTATTACTGAAAATTTGCTTAATCTTGTCAACCTTGTTTGAGCATTTATTGTTAAATCTGCTGAAATGTTTTAGTTTATTTAGACACCTACATATTAGCCCATCATGTTCAGACAATGTTCGATACTCATGCATTTTTCATACTAACTAGGAGAACAGTACAGCAGCGGGGGTATCCATGTCATTTGCCCTTGCCACCTCGATACCAGTGCTTAATTTGAGCCGGATCCTCCCGGAAAAAGGATCCGGCACATCTCCGCTTTGGACTGTTTTGTTCCAGAACCTATTTGGCCGGATCCGGTACCTCTCGTGGCATGAAAAATAATTGTCACATTTTATAATGTAAAAATTAGAATAAACACACTCAAAGTTTATTCTAGTTGCGTCTTCGTTAATTCTCCTGGACCCAATTTTTTCCCCCATGTGTGCAGCTTCTGTATGTGCCTCTACTCCATTGCTCTATGCCATTATGGAAATGTGATGATTTGCATGCAATGCTTTATTATAAAGGTGATTTTTTTCTTATGCGTTCCGGCACCTCAGAGCTCCCAAGGTCACCCCCCTCTCTCGCTCACTTTTTGTTCCTTCACCTCCTGATTTACAAATTAAGCACTGTCCATACCCCCCGCCTCCTCCTCCTTATGAGTGATGGGGAGGGTCATGTTCCCCTCTGGGATCCCCTCTCCCATGTCGTTAAAGTAAACTCTTTCTGACCCTGCCAGGGGGGGCGACCATTAACACCCAGCCTTCAGCCCAGAGGTCACCCACAGGGCAGCCTGCAGTAGAAGAAGGATGGCAGAGAGAAAACAGTGTGTGCGTGTGTGTGTGTGAGAGAGAGAGAGAGAGAGTGGGTGTGAATGTATGTGTAAGTGCTTGTGTGCGTACGTGTGTGTGTGTCTGTGTGTCCAATTCTACTATACCGGGCTAAATGCAGACGACTCCGCTCACAAAGACAAAGACACAGACCGATGCACGGCTAACTCTCCTCTGGTCTTTACATATGAACGGTTTTCTAATGGGTCTTCTGAGTCTTCTGCTTCTATACATATTGAACCATTGCCCCAGTGCCGTGACTGTCATATACAGTAAATCATGGCAGCAAAATATTGTGCTCATCTGTCTACACTCAATGGTTAATTAGGATTGGGGGACGGGAACCTGATCCTCGATCTGTACCTAGAGACATATGCTGTTCCTGCGCTCTAGTCCTGCACCCACATACTATACACTTCAATAAAGAGCAGTGTTGGGGAAGCTACTCTGAAAATTTAGTTTGCCTTCACCCAACTTATAAAAATGTTGGTGAACATAACTCAGAGAAAACACTTATCACATGCGGTCTTCCGCAAGGTTAGATTTTGGGTCTGGTACTGTTCAGTTTATATATGTTACCCCTTGGCAGCATTATCAGAAATCACAGATTTGATACACAATTTTACATTTCTGTGTCACCAGAGGATTTTAGGATTAATTATGGATTAATTATTAGACTGTGTTAGGGATTTAAACACTTGAATGTCTCACAACTTCGTCCAGCTAAATCAAGACAAGACGAGGTAATTATTGTTGGAGAGAGAATCAAGCCTCACATTTGAATTCATGGGCAATAAAGATAGAACACCAGGCAAAAACCTAGGTGTAAATTTAGATTCTGAACTAAATTTAGAATCACACATTTGTAATGTGACCAAAATAGCTTTTTACCACCTGAGGAACATTGCCAAGGTACGTCCGTTTCTCTCTCAGGCTGATACAGAGAGACTCATCCGTGCTTTTATTACAAGCAGGCTTGACTACTGTAATGCTCTCCTGTCTGGTCTACCCAAGAAAGCCATTGGTCAACTGCAAAACATACAGAATGCTGCAGCACGGGTACTGACCAAGACACATTACACCAGTTTTAAGGTCTTTGCACTGGCTGCCAGTGAGTTTTAGAATTCATTTTAAGATTATTCTATTGGTTTTTAAATCAATCCACGATTGTCAGATTGTCAGACATGCTTTTAAATTATGTACTCAGTTGGTCCGTCAGGTCCTGACCTTTTAACTATCCCAAAGCCTAGGACCAAGAGGCATGGAGAGGAAGCCTCTAGTTATTATGCCCCCAGCCTCTGGAATAGCCTGACAGAGAACCTGAGGGGGCCAAAACTGTGGACATATATAAAAGAGATCTTAAAACACATTTTTTTCTTTGCTTTTCCTCAGGGTGCCTTTTAGTTGTTCAGGTTGTGTCATTCTTTTGCTTTTACGAATTTTTTCTAGTGTAATACATATTTCTGTTTTTATTTTCATTGTTTTTCATTCAATTTTTTTTGTAAATCACATTGCTTTGCATTCCATGTCTGAAATGTGCTGTATAAATAAAGCTTGATTTGATTTGATTTGATTAGTGTGTCGTTCCAGTCATTCGATACACTGCTACATGGCAAAACAGTTATTACCTGCTGAAAACACTACCTAGATTTGAATTTAGTTCAGATACCAGCAAGTTACTTCAAAATGTGGTTAAATTACTAGTTGAACTACATGTAGTTCGCTACTCCCAATACTGATAAAGAGGCAAAGCAGAGAGGCCCGTTGCCACCCTACAGTGATGCCCAAGCGGGGTAGACACGGCCCCTTGGTCACATGGGCTGGTGGATTGGCAGCACTGAGTGTCTGGGCACGAGCTAACCAGCCATTCTGGAGAACAGGCACGAAGACCAGAAAGGGTGAAGACAAGACAACGCTATTCTCCACATTCAGGCTGAGGAGGGGAAAAAAGCAACTACGGTTCAGAATTCACAGGCAAGAGAAAACATTTAATAACAGCAAAGACCGATCCACAGAATGGAAAAAAATATATTTACACGTCAGGATTTACAGCAAATTACAAGCCGGATTTACACTACATTTTAGCCTGTCTCCGTTTTAATGACATCACAAGCCTCAAAATGTTCTCCTAACAATTACAGGGACATAGATCACAGACGTTGTTCTCCAGACACTCCTTAACCGGAACCAGGGGCTGCATCTTGAATGGCACCCTACTCCCTATATAGTGCGCTACTTTTTACCAGAGCCCTATGTGCCCTGGTTAAAATAAGTGCATTATGAAGGGAATTGGGTGCCATTTGGAATGCATGCCAGGCTTCACATTGGAAACAGTCTGGGAGATACTTTACTGGATGGATTTATACCAGGGTCCAGAGTCCTCTAACCGGTGATTGAATGTCTGTGTGTATGTGTTGAGCCGACTCGGCAGGGATCTGTCAGGGGATTCATAAGGAGGCAGGTCTGAATGAAGCGTGAGATAGGAGAGTGTGTGTATGTGTTGAGCCGACTCGGCAGGGATCTGTCAGGGGACTCATAAGGAGGCAGGTCTGAATGAAGCGTGAGATAGGAGAGTGTGTGTGTATGTGTTGAGCCGACTCGGCAGGGATTGTCAGGGGACTCATAAGGAGGCAGGTCTGAATGAAGTGTGAGATAGGAGAGTGGGTGTGTGTATTTGTGTGTGTAGGGGGAGGGGAGGATGAATGTGCCATATCCATGTGAGTTTGTATGTGTACACAGTCACACATAGGTTTGCGTGTGTGTGTCTAACATGCACACACAGGTTTGCTTGTGTGTCTCTGTGTGTCCACACACATCGTACATGAGTGTCCATTTGTAAGGACAACATGTGTGAGAAAGTGTGTCCATGCGTGTTTGTGTATCATTATAGTCATATAGTTTATGGGGCATGAGCATGTGTAATAATGACCTGAGGTCCCTCGTCTTGCCATTGATCCGCTGCCATCACCTCATGTTTCAGCATAATAATGCACGGCCCCACGTCGCACAGATCTCTACACAATTCCTGGAAGCTGAAAATGTCCCAGTTCTTCCTTGGCAGAGCCCGCACCTGTTTTGAGCCCCACATTCTTTGCATTTTAAAAAATATATTTATATACTTTTTTGCAGGGGTTGCCTCTTTTGCATGTTATTTTGGCAATAATACGAGTCACATATCAGTCTGCAAACAATGTAAAAAAATATATCATTGAGCTTATGAAGCCGCATACAAACATGGTCTCTATTTTGTTTTCTTGAGTAAGGCAGCTCCAAAATTCAGGTGTTTCAGCCTAGCTCAGTGCTTTCTGTGGTAAGGCAAGCCAGCAGAAAATACGGAGCGTTGCGTCATGATTGTCTGTGTTCTGTCACTCCAACTACGTCATGGCCAATTATAAGTCTTTAGTAAGGGTAGATATCGAAAATCCAAGCCCTTTGGGTCCTGCCATAGAGTTACATTAGTAGTGCCCATCCAAGGCTCAAGGTCATTGGCCATAGATAAAATTACGTCAAATCACGTTATATGTACAGTATCTTTGATTGGACTGATCATGCCAACATCTTACTTTCAAAATTTTAGCTAGCAGTCATCATCATGAATCAAGTCGACAATATACTGGCAAATCCTTTTTAATCCTTGTTCATTGAAGAGAAAGGATGAAGAGAAATTATAGCTAAAATGTATCGGTGCTGATCGGCCATTGGATATAAACATTACACAACAAGTTGGAAATTGCAAATTCAACAATGAGTGGTTTGGAAGGAATCGGTGACAGTGGCTAACTTGCAAGCGTTGCAACTGGGAAGTTGGGAATAAACAAGCTCAGACTGGGAAAATAAGTTTTGAACGCTCATCCAACTTGGAATTGTAAATCTGAGTTCTCTTTCTCTTTCTTTGATGACAAAATTTGGCCACGAAGGACCACCGCGCCACCTTCCTGTTCAAGTGAGCACATCACAACAAGGTGAGTCCAAAAATGTCTTATATGCTGCTGCATAAATGATGTAATATTCCAGGGAGATATGTATACTGTAGCTAAGAAAGTAATATGAAGTGTATGTTGTGTCGTAAGCGGTTAGTAGCCCATGTGCCTCACCCTAATATTTTGGTCTATTTTCACCTCTTAATTTCACCTAACTTTACTGTTTTGACTCGGTGGTGCACATAAATCAAATCAAATGTATTTATACAGCCCTTCTTACATCAGCTGATATCTCAAAGTGCTGTACAGAAACCTAGCCTAAAACCACAAACAGCAAGTAATGCAGGTGTAGATGCACAGTGGCTAGGAAAAACTCCCTAGAAAGGCCAAAATCTAGGAAGAAACCTAGAGAGGAACCAGGCTATGAGGGGTGGCCAGTCCTCTTCTGGCTGTGCTGGGTGGAGATTATAACAGAACATGGCCTAGATGTTCAAATGTTCATAAATTACCAGCATGGTCAAATAATAATAATCACAGTAGTTGTTGAGGGTGAAATATAGTCAGCACCTGCCAACAACCCTGCCAACAATAATCACACAGCCATTTTCAAAGCAAGCATATATGTCACAAAAACCAAAACCACAGCTAAATGCAGCACTAACCTTTAATGATCTTCATCAGATGACACTCCTAGGACATTATGTTATACAATACATGCATGTTTTGTTCAATCAAGTTCATATTTATATCAAAAACCAGCTTTTTACATTAGCATGTGATGTTCAGAACTAGCATACCCACCGCAAACTTCCGGTGAATTTACTAAATTACTCATGAATAACGTTCACAAAATACATAACAATTATTTTAAGAATTATAGATACAGACCTCCTTTATGCAATCGCGGTGTCAGATTTTAAAATAGCTTTTCGGCGAAAGCACATTTTGCAATATTCTGAGTACAAAGCCCGGCCATCACGGCTAGCTAATTTGACACCCACCAAGTTTGGCCCTCACCAAACTCAGATTTACGATAAGGAAAATTGGATTACCTTTGCTGTTCTTCGTCAGAATGCACTCCCAGGACTTCTACTTCAACAACAAATGTTGTTTTGGTTCCAAATAATCCATAGTTATATTCAAATAGCTCCGTTTTGTTCGTGCGTTCAGGTCAGTTTCCGAAGGGTGACGCGCGAGCGCATTTCGTGACAAAAAATGTCAAAATATTCCATTACCGTACTTCGAAGCATGTCAAACGCTGTTTAAAATCAATTTTTATGCGATTTTTCTCGTAAGATAGCGATAATATTCCAACCGGGCGACGTTGTATTCATTCAAAGGCTGAAAGAAAAAAATTGAGAATTCTCATGAACGCGCATCTCCAGTGTTACTGTTCCCAGCCTGACCACTCACAAACAGAGCTCCTGTACTTCACCCAGAGACTGCAGACACCCCACTTCCTGTATGGAATCTTCTCAGGTTTTGGCCTGCCATATGAGTTCTGTTACACTCACAGACACCATTCAAACAGTTTTAAAAACTTTAGAGTGTTTTCTATCCAAATCTACTAATTATATGCATATTCTCGTTTCTGGGCAAGAGTAGTAACCAGTTTAAATCGGGTACGTTTTTTTATCCGGCCGTGCAAATACTGCCCCCTAGCCCCAACAGTTTAAGTGTTGTGTTGTGTAGTGGCTTTGCTGGCATGGATCCCACTTTCTTTTGTTTTCTTTGCTCACCAAGATTTACATGCTATAATCGCCACTGCTCACCAGACATGTCACCCACCCATTGAGCATGTTTGGGATGCTTTGGACCGACGTGTACGACAGCGTGTTCCAGTTCCTGCCAACATCCAGCAACTTCGCACACCCATTGAAGAGTGAGACAACATTCCACACAGGCCACAATCAACAGCCTGATCAACTCTATGCGAAGGAGATGTGTTGTGCTGAATGAGGCAAATGGTGGTAACACCAGATACTGACTGGTTTTCTGATCCACGCCACTACTTTTTTTAAAGGTGTCTGTGACCAAAAGACGTATATCTTTATTCCCAGTCATGTAAAATCCATAGATGAATTGCCTAATCAATTTATTGCAATTGACTAATTTGCATATATGAACTGTAATTCAGTAAAAATGTTGAAATTGTTGCATGTCAGTGTACTGTACAATAATACTATTTTGTCATAGCCTACAAATAGGACCCAGAGTTTTACTTGGCCAGGTAATTTGATCAGGAAAAACTCCTGGCCCCAGAAAATACATTTAAACATTTTGCCACACCACTTTCGAACCTGTGGTGCCACCGCTGCGTTGATCAATGATGAAAAGGAGCATATAATTTTGGATTCCAGTCTAGTACTAACCCCACATTGGTCGTAAAACACAAGCCAGGAAGTTGTGGAACATAAAACCTTTTAATGTAATATTGGTTTACAAAACACTGTTTGGTTGCAGATCGTTAATTCCGTCCCTTAACAAACTGCATCTCAGCTGAACTGGGATTGCGTCCCAAATGGCACCCTATTCCCTTTATTGTGCACTACTTTAGACCAGGACCCATCCTATTTCCTTCATAGTGTCCTGGTCAAAAGTAGTGCAAAGTAAAGGGAATAGGGTGCAATTTGAACAGGGATCAATGAACTGGGGGTGACGGAAGGGGTAGACAGAGACACATGCAACAAGTGTAGGGTGTCATGATGTCTAGACAGCCAGCTACATGGTAGCACCGAGAATGTAGAGGACTGGTTTTATAACAAAGGGATAGATTACCGCATGTCTTGATAAGAGGTGATGAAAATATATTTTTTCATTTTGCTATAATGCAGAGTTGAGGGAATGATTATGAGGGAACCATTTTATGTGTCGAACACATTTAGAGAAGCAGAAAACATGTTTATAAAGGTGGTTCCTGGGTTGTCCAAAAAGCCTAAATACAAATCACTTATTACAAATTATCAATCATTGTAACGGCTGTCGTAGAGAGGGGACCAAAGCGCAGCGTGTTGAGTGCTCATGATGAATATTTATTTTAACTCAGAACACTAAAGAAAAAATAACAAAGCGAAAACAAAAGCGCACAGTTCTGTCAGGTACAGAAAACTAAATAGAAGACAACTACCCACAAACACAGGTGGAAAAAAACCCTACTTAAGTATGCTCTCCAATTAGAGATAACAAGGACCCGTGTGGCTCAGTTGGTAGAGCATGGTGTTTGCAACGCCAGGGTTGTGGGTTCGATTCCCACGGGGGACCAGTACGGGGGAAAATAATAATAATAATAAAAAAATTTAACTTTTTTTTTTTAAAGGTATGAAATGTACTGTAAGTCGCTCTGGAAAAGAGCGTCTGCTAAATGACTAAAATGTAAATGTAAAATGAAGACCAGCTACCTCTAATTGGAGATCATCCCCCCCCAAAAAACATAGAAATAGAAAAACTAGAACCTAAACATAGATATACAAAACATAGAAAAACACAAAACACCCCCTGTCATGCCCTGACCTACTCTACCATAGAAAATATCATCTTACTATGGTCAGGACGTGACAATCATACTTTGAACAAAACATAACTGATAAGGCTAACTGAATCCTTCATAATCCCTTAACACTTGGACGGTTAAAAAATCATTGATAATGAAAATGCTATGAAGTACTGTACCTGTATAGACTTTATCAATGAAGACTCCAAATTTCACCAAATGAAATTACTCTATACCAAAAAGTACAATATTTGATTGAAAGTAGATTCTTCATGCTATTGTTCCAAACTGTTGGCAAACTGCTAAGTTAAAGGGGGTCCTTCATTATGGTAATGCTTTTAAAACCTCTTATTGCCAGGCTCGCTAAATGTTATCACAAAATGGCTCCCAGACCACAGCCAGAGGTCTGTATCATATGAAGCAAGCTAGATCTACTCAGGGCTTTCTAAAGCTAACCAGCTTCAGATAGCTTCACATTCCACCTCAGGCTTCATCCCTATTACGATGGTGGATATTGCTCATGCGCTTGCCGCTAACTCTAGCAGGCTTGTAACTGCATGTGCATATCACGCATGGCTAGTCAAATGCCAAACTCTTCATTGATACAAAGCTGAAACATTATTCCATGGGCGAGTCAGTGACACATTTTAATTTGTGCCGAAATCAAAATGAAAGAAACATTATCTTGCAATTTCAATAGGCTATGGTGTGATATAGGCTTTTAGAAGTGCTATCTTTTTTTTATTACTTATCGTTATTGCCATCTTTGGTGTGCTCCCACTCCTATAGCTCCTTCTTTTATCTGTGGAACAGCTTGTTGCATTGTGGCCATAGAAGTATAATCCATAGAAGAGTTTTGGAACCCCTAAACCTGTCAATTTGACTCATGGGTATACTAGCAATGGCTGCCAGTCTTGACTTGAATGGGAATGGCAATCGATTGTTGGTTGGTTCTGTCATTTGCCTTTCGCAAAAGTCAAAATACTGCTATCATTACTAAATGTCTTATGTGATAGTTATTTTAACATGACATTTTTTTTACATGCAAAAAAACTAATTTTATTAATAAAATATTGAATCAGTTGTCTACCTCAAATGAAGGGGATGCGAGAGAAGGTGGGTATCTGATATCCGGTTATGCCGAATTGAACTCAGAGTTGACTAAAGTTTCCTCGCTAACTCCTCAAACCCAGTACGTAGTATACCCCTCTGATGTACTTACAGAGAGGCAAGACACTCCTGCAGCAAATAAGGCTTCCATACTCACTTTCTAACCACTTCCACATGAATGGCACTGAACCGCAAAACAGCTGTGCTCCCTGCCAGAGTCATAAACCCGGTTGGTTTTCAGTTGTTGGTTGGTACCAAGGTTATTACAGTTTTGTATTTTTCCATTCGTTTTTATTTCTATTAGTTGTATTTTTTATGTGTAATTCAGTTTAGTTTCAAACTTGTTTTGTTTAGTTCAATAGTTTATATTTATATTATGTAGTTTTAGTGTTAGGGACAAAAAGTAGCCTATATTTAGGAACACTTACAGATTGTAGCTTTAGAGCTAGCCTACAATCTAGTACAATTTTTATCAGGATACCCGTTGATTCTTGAAGAATAGCCTAACTTAGAAATGCCTAATAAGCTTTTGCATAAGTGTCTTTCTCTATCATAACCCAAAAAACGGAAACTATATAATTTACTTTTGTTTTGATTTTATTTTAGTACATTTTTTGGCCAAAGATAATAGTTTCAGTATAGTTTTATTTTCTCAAGTGGATCCGTTAATTTTATTTAAGTTTATTAAATAGTTTTTTTCATGGCTTGTTTTAGTCTTACATTTCATTTTTGTTTACGATTATAACCTTGGCTGGTACAGAGGCAAAAACAAACGACAAAGCTGTTTCTAATCCTTTATCCTTACTGAACTGCTATCCAGTGAGATCAACTCCAAACAATATGCAATAGATTTATCCATGAAGAGTAAGTATATTTTATGCAAATGTCTCTGCTGGAATAGTCCCACTCGCCAAACAATATCCGCCTACCCTCAAACTTTGTATGTTTTCCTGCTGTATCATAGGCATTTACATTTCATGAGCTCACTAACCTTTTGTGTCGCTCACCATTGACTTGTCACAGCTTGATTTACTGGGCCAGTGCTTTCCATGCAGGGAAGTAGTTAGAAGCACTGAGCCTGCTTGGAATTAATATTTACATGGCAGTTAATAGTTGGTGAGTAGATTAATGGTGGTAATTGCTTCATAGCACATGTAGCAGGAGGGGAGGTGTTTGACTGCTGTTGCTCGGAGCTTTGAGAGTCCCATGAAACATCCTAGGAGGCTGGTGTGTGTTGTGTGTGTGTGTGTGTGTGTGTGTGTGTGTGTGTGTGTGTGTGTGTGTGTGTGTGTGTGTGTGTGTGTGTGTGTGTGTGTGTGTGTGTGTGTGTGTGTGTGTGTGTGTGTGTGTGTGTGTGTGTGTGTGTGTGTTACAGGAGTTAGTGTAAAAGGTCAGTTTGTGCCTTCTGCAGCCATGAGGAAAGGGTCATCAACACTCCTTTAAAGTCTTCACACAGAGTCTGCGACAGAGAGTAAATCACTAGTCAGGACAGGCACCATGAATAAATAACCATTCATCAAATTAATGGGTTGTTGTAAGTGTATTAAAACATTACATTTTTCATTTTAATTCTCTAACTTTATATGCATAGTATTTAGGTTTCACGTGTAATGTATTTTTGTGTTCGTACACATTCTTTATTTCAGTAGAAGTCCAATTGAAAGTGTTATCCAATCTCAGGCCCTCTGCAGCCTATGAGTCATCGGAGATCAGATAGTAGGCCTATAAAATACGCTCTCTGTCCTATAATTTAACTGAATAGAGCAGAGCCATGTATTTCTAAATATATGGTTCTGGAATAATGGTGTTGTTTGTGTTCTCTTCTCCAGGACAGACAGAGATTAACTCTTAAATGTCTGCCTGACAGCCATGCAAATGGAAGAGTTTTGGAATGTTCCACAAGCCAAAGCAGATGGGCCTATCAGGCCCCTCCCTTTCTCCATAAGGGTTTACCATCAACACATATGGCCACTTGTGATTGATGTCTTTTTTGATTTATGTTTGGTTGGGAGGGAAGAAAGAGGAGGGGCACGGTGCTGTCAGTCAAAGGAGTATCGAATGTTCAAGCTAAAGAAATGGACACGCAAGCACTAGTGTGAACCTTTTCATTGTAAAAACAAGTGGGTTGGATTTATACATTGAAAAGTGTAAATGTTTGATAGCCAGTTGGCCACTCATCTTGAAAGTTTTATCAGGCCAACGTGTGTGTGTGTGTGGGATTGTGTGTAAGTGCGTGTGTGTGTACGTGTAAGTGTGTGTGTGTACGTACATATGTTTGCATGTATGTGAATCCAAGACAGACAGAGGAAGCTAACAAGAAGCTGATTGTTAATAAGACTGTTTGAGAAAAAGAGAGCGATAGAGAGATACAAATATAGACAGACAGAACAAGAGAGGGATCCAGCAGGGAGGTGGTGCTCTCCCGCTGAGATTTCTGGCAGCTCAAACTGGAGACCTGTCATTCCAGCAGCAGGGACTCTAGCCACTACATTGCATTCAGCAGAAACATGGCAGAGGAGCTGCATAAATCACTGGCACACACACTGCCCAGCTTAGCACGACTGCTATGCTACGGCTAACACAGACAGTCTAGCTTAGCACATCCGCAACAGCGGACATGTACAACATAGCTCAGCTTAGCATACCTGCTACGGCTAACACAGCTCACCTTCTCACGCCTGCTACGGCTAACACATACAGCCCATCTTGGCATGAGCATGTCTGCTAGGCTAACACACAGGCCAGCTTAGCACACCCGCTATAGCTAACACATACAGGCTATGGCTAACACATGTAGGCCAGCTTAGCACTCTCTTCAACGCTAAGGATGGCTAAGGTTTGTGTAACGGGGGTCAGTGTACTGCTAACAGCTTAGCTTCCTCCACTGACCGACTGCCCCATACTGGGCTCAAACCAGTGATCCTCTGCTTCGCAACACACATGACCGCCCTTCTTGACAAGGTCCAAATGGGTTGAGCCACCCAAAAGGTACCAATTGGATGGCTCCATCCATAACAATTCAAGCTTGTTGTGGAGTGAGCTTAAGGTATGTTCTTAGCTCCATTACATTTGCCTCCTTGTTGTGCTCTCTATCTGTCTCAGCATCTTCTTTGCTGTCACTCTGTGCTTCTTCATGGTCTGTCTGTCTGCCTGTCTGCCTGTCTGTCTGTCTGCCTGTCTGTCTGTCTGTCTGTCTGTCTGTCTGTCTGTCTGTCTGTCTGTCTGTCTGTCTGTCTGTCTGTCTGTCTGTCTGTCTGCTTAAGCCTTATACGTTATAAAAGCCAAGCTAACAAGACAATATTGCAAATTAGTGCCTGTCATGTGTTCCCCTGAATCAACACCTACCCTAAGTGTAAATTACTATTACAGGGCTCAAGACAACAACAAAAAAACTTAACAGCTAAATGGGCCGCCGGTCATGTCACCTTTTTCATTGTTTTATTTGTATATTGTGTGTCAATTTCGACCAGCAAAAAAATGGTTGATGCTTGATTTTAGTTGCCAAGCCAAGCGCAGCTTGAAAGACCTTTTAAGCCAATATCTTTCCTGTTACAGGGAACACAGACATCCAAGCCTGTGTGCCAACATTACAGCTAACACACAAAGTGTAGCTTGCTCACTACAGCTAATACACATAACCAAGCCTTTCTTACATAACTAGCTTACTTAGAAGGCTACTACACCCATCCAACCCTGTCTCCACTTTGTAGCCTATACTGTGACAAAAATCGAAGCCAGCTTCCTACAGCTGTTAACTCACTTATACAGTCTGACATACTGAACATATTATCCTTTACTAGTAATGTAGTAGGCTATTCCTGCATATTAACATTTTGTAGATTGATAGATTTGTGTAGATCAAGTACATGTGAGTGTTTTTGACACACACAGTGGCTGAAAGGGATTGACCAGGAAGTGAGCCGTAGAAAAGTTCCACCCAACACTTAGCATTGTTGTAAGATGCGTGGAGACTCAAGCACTGCTGGACGTCTCTAATAATAGCACTGGGATGTCTTTTATGATTACATGTGTTGTAGTCAGTTATGTTAAACCACACACATTACAAAGACAGAGCATCAATCTGCTAGGATGTTGTCCGTCTCATCTTCAAATTCATCTTCAACATGCATTCAGGGATTCTGTCTAATGAAGTGAATAACTGGGTTGTGTTAATTTGGCACCAAATGAAAAAATGTGACTGAAGGGGACTTCCTGTGGACTTCTACAATAAGAAACACAAATTTTCTGTTGCAAAACGTATTAAAACATTTACGTTGCATGCCCTAATGAACACAACCCGAATTTGCAGATTGTAAGCTGATTTTGTAAGACAAAGCTCTAATACCATCTCCATTGCACTGAAAAGGGAGATTGAATAACAAGGATGCAGAACCCTTGATAATTGTGTCTGCCTTGTGTGTAAATGAAGCTGTATGTCCCAGGCTTGTAAAAAATGACCCATCCCATATATATCTCACCTCCTCCAAGGCGCTTTCACTCACTCTGTGGCGTAAGGGATAAATAGGCTGCTGACACTAGGACAGGAAGACAACTTATGGCTCCTGAACGTGACTAACAGGGTTCATCACCGGCAATGTTCTATTATATGCAACGTTTCTAAATCTAGCAGTGAGTGTTGTGATGATAAGGGCTTGTTGTCAGGGCCTACTGAAGAATGTACAGAGATGAAACAGTCAATTCTGTCCTGTGGATAACGGGATATACATTTGGACAATTACATGCAAAAACATGCATATCAATACAAAGTTCCTGGGTTGACTGGGAAAAAATAAACAGTCTGGTCCAAAGTTTACATGCTCCACTTCAGGTCAAGAGAATGTGACAGAGAGTAAAGGATATGTGTATGTCAGTGTCACCTCTTTTCGTCCCACCAATGCAATGGGTGAAAAGCACATAACCCTTCAATTGGGATGCAAATGACAGACTGTCCTCTTGGAACGAGTGATTCTTCGGTTTGGGTTTAAAACTGTCAGTGAAAAAGACAATATATGTACACAAAATAACCCCACAGTCTTCCGTAATCAATCTTCCAATCTTGAAGGCGCAACCTCTGCCAAAAGCACAAAAGGCAATGTCGGAGTTGAATGGAACTCATGGAATAGGACGATGCAGTGAGTGTCTCTTACTGTCAAGTCATGATGACATGCAGCACCACACACAGGGCCCGATGGCTTGCCTATAGGGCCAAAGGTCCCGAAGGGAGGGTAAGGGTTGTAATGCTGTTTGGTTACTGACCATGCTCCATTTGGGCCAAGTCACCACAGAGTCATACTTTGGAAAAAAAGTATGACTCTGGAAAAGAGCGTATGTTAAATGTAAAATGTTTTTTTTGTACAGAGGAGTGAAGCCCCTCTATGCCGAAAGCAGACAATTTTCTTCCTTTATGGCAGCCAGCTTGTTGAACAAAGGTAGTGACATATTCAGTCATTTTTAACCAAAGCCCCTATAATTTCTCACTGTAAAAATATTTGCACACTAGCGGGGCTCGGTCTACAGATTTGCTGACATCTTGAAATAAGGCATGCTGGAAGATAAAACAGAACAAAGACACCATCTCTCATCTCAAGTGTTCAAGTGTTCTCTGTAATTATAGTAAGGCATCTGAAAAAATGACATAAAACAATATTGTCATTTCAAATACTTGAGCTTGCCTGTTGCAGTGGAAAATTACCAAAAGTACAAACCGCTCCCACCTGGCACTCCAGGCAGACTAGAGCAAACACTCTAAGGCCCTCAAACTAAACTCTGGACCTCGAAGCCAGCTCCACTTCATTTTTTCATTGTTCCCCTCTAATCAGGGTGCAATTAATTATCAGGTAGAACAGAAAACCAGCAGGCTCTGGACCTTGTAGCGCTCTATTTTCCGGCTGGCGCTAAGGAGTCGGAAGTGTGAAACTCACGTTAGTTTGCACTTTCGTCAAGTAAAAGCAGGCGTACTGGCATTTTCTACTCCTTACACCTGGTTCAGTAATTTACCTGTTTA
Source organism: Salmo trutta (assembly GCF_901001165.1). NCBI lineage: Eukaryota > Metazoa > Chordata > Actinopteri > Salmoniformes > Salmonidae > Salmo > Salmo trutta. The sequence continues at coordinate 39,136,882 of NC_042957.1, read as the reverse complement.
ACATCAGCTCACATGCGCTGAGGTGGGAGGGGTGGAAATATGTGAGGTGTGTGTAATGGGGTAGAACTGTCAACCTATTTTGAACGCACTCTTGGTCTGCCTGTGCAAGGTGTGTGAGATTAATGGTTTTACGTATAAGGGTGATTATGCAACTTCGGGCACTTTGGCCGTGCAAACTTTCAGAAATGAAAACTTATTCAAACACCATTTTACCAGCATTGTACTTGTCTTTGATTTGTCTAGAAACTATATCTGATAATGGCTGCGATCGTACTATTCAGGAATGTATATATTTTTGTAATTTTGCCCAGACAGCCATAGACAAATGTAATTTCCATCACGTCATTAAACATCCATTTTAGTTGAAAATGAAATATCATACAATTGATTTATAACGGATTTCTTATACATTTGTACATGAACTTGTATTGAATATTATTGAAAGTGATTTTTAAGGTTTTCCTAATATTAATAATTCAACATGACGCCTGAATGTATAAACTTGCCTTGGTAACAGCTGAAAACATTTATTTATCATGAAAAATAAGATATTTCCACCCAACCTTTTTGTGAGATTATGATAACAACCATATGATTTCGATATCTAAAACAAATAAATGTATGTAAATTATACAGAATATACTCATTTACCTCAAAATATGGGTTGTGATGGAAATGACAAGGTGTGGTGGAAATGACATCTATATAAAAAAAACCTTATGAAAACAATATTTTATTGCAAACATTTTGAACAACAACCATTGTTAAACATTTCAGACCTATACTGGGTTGTAGGCCCATCACTCACAAAGTGTACAGCAGTAGCCGATGGGCAGAGCTCAAGGAAGTAGGCCAGTGCTTTTGAGAGATGGGCCCAGATAGCAGAGGGGTCATGCCGCATAGAAGAGCTCAGTGAGCAAAGTGAAACTGTATCATTTGTGGTATATCCAACACAGGTGTGGAGGGTCACCTGCTTGTGAGAATCACCAAAGTGAACTGCCTGGATTTCACTGGTGTATTTACACAGGTAGTTCTCTGCAAAGTCAACGTGCACAATAATCTCTTCTTTCCCCAGATTCTCTTAATTCTCTCAGTTTGGAGTATTGGTGGTGAATGTTGAACACGTGTTTCCCCAACTTCTCTTTCAATCCTTTGGAGAAGTCCTCCAATAGAATCTGCAGTGTGCATACCTTTTCTTTTACTATCAAATGTACAGTGAACTTATCCATGTTTCCCTCTTTATTTTTCTTCTCTCTCTCCTCAGCTTTGTTTTTCCACTCAAACCACCATGTCTGCTCACCAGTATCAAAGTCAGATGCTTTAAGCTCTTTTGCTTGGAAAGGGAGCACTCTCTATACATGCACTCTTTCTTCAGGTTCTCACAGCACAAAGACTCAATAACTTTCGCAATGTTGCTGCAGCTGATCACTTTGTGATACTGTAGTTTGTCCGCCATGAACTGGAGGTTGGCGTGGGTTTTGCAGAGACATGTGTCCCTATCCTGGACTGTTGGCTTGACAACCCAAAAAGGACATCTTTTGCAGAATTCACAGTAGGAAATTTGAATTTCTGAATATTCCCTCTTAAACTTCTGATAAAGGTTCTGAATTGTGCCATTCAAGAAGCGCTTCTGCTTTTTCTTCTTGTTCCTCATTAGTGTGTCCTTTTTCCCTGTTGTTGCTCTACTGTTGTCATCATGTTCATAGAATCTAGTGATTTTCTCTTCTGTGGCTGTGCTAATTCTGTTACACTGCTTTTTCCTGTGGAGTATTGAAGACTTGTTGGCCTGTTTTCATTTGCCCTCATTGCTTTTGCTGAAAATCCAAATTCTCTGGCTTTGACCAGGCCATACTTTCTCAGGATATTGCCTCTGAGCATTTTTGAAGCCACTTGTTTGTCCTTGGCACTGCACATTTTTTTATACTTTTGTTTTAACTCTGCAATGATGGCATTTTGAAACAATAAAATCCATCTCAAGTTCTTCGGAGTTCCCTTCATTTGCTGTTTTGTCTTTGGGGAATCTTGTCTCTTCATTTTGTTCGTCAGTTGATCATACCTTTTTTTGTATTTCTCAGCTTTCCGTAAAGCATTATCAAGTTTGACATTTGTCATACTAAGATCTCTGTATGCTTTTGAGCGACCTCTTCCAACCTTTTTCCTTCCAGCAAGTATTCGACTTTTCATTCCTGTTGCAGACAATGAGGAAGGGGTATCAGGGTGTGCATCAGGTGGCAGGTAAGTTAGGGGCAGGTATGTTAGCCTCATGTTCTGGATGCAAGTCATCTGGTGACTGAGGTGGTGTGTTTCCTGATAGGTAGGTCTCAATTGCAACTGTTCTCTTTAAAGTCTGTCTTCTATTCCATTGGTTACATTTCCATTGCCATCTCTTGTTTCTTTGTTCTTGCTTTGTAAGCTCAGAGATAGATTTCACTTCTTCCTTCTCTTTTTTCTTCCAGTATCTCTCCCTGTCTTTTTGCAGATGTTCCTGGTATCGTATAGGATAATTTTTTATTTTGTTTCCATATGTCTGTGACCTCTGTGCTGTTTTATGTGGCATCTTCTAAAAATAAAGACAAATACAACTTAGTTTTCAACTTGGAGCATTTTCTAGATTCAATTAATTTAAAACATTATTAAATAAGCCTAAAGTAAAAAAAAAAAAAAAAGTTAAGTAAAAACGAATAAGATAATGGATTTGTGTCATTTCCACCACTTTCTGTCATTTCCACCACACTCAAGTTTGTGATGGAAATGACTGTGATGGAAATTACATTTTGTCACAGGCGTCGATGAAAGGTGACCAAAACGCAGCGGGTATAGTGCTCATCTTCTTTTATTATTAATAAAGTGAACACTTAAACGAAAACAACAAACCGACAATCAACAGTTCCGTAAGGCACATAGGCTATACCGAAAACAACCACCCACAAAAACACAGGAAAAACAAGCTGCCTAAGTATGGCTTCCAATCAGAGACAACGAAAGACACCTGCCTCTGATTGGAAGCCATACTTGGCCACACATAGAAAAAGAAACATAGAAATAGAAAACTAGAACCAAAAAAAACCAAAACACACAAAACAAACACCCCCTGCCACGCCCTGAACATACTACAATTACCAATAACCCCTTTACTGGTCAGGACGTGACACATTTCTACAGTTTCTGGAGAAAATTGACAGACAGCTTAGCATGCTTTGATTAGTATTACAGCTAGCATATCATTTACACTAAATATATAAAATGTCAAAAAAAAAATTAAAGTTCTACCACAAATTAAAGAAATTATAGCCTGTTTGGAAATGACTGACAATTAAAATATTCTCTACACAAGCAATATTTACCTCGATTTTTCTTCAACTTCTGGACATCACATCTGGAACAACTGTCCACTGCAGCCATGTGCTTCAGTGTCACAATATGTTTCCATGGTAACTAAATTAACATTCTCTTGAAAAAACTTTATTAATGAGGAATTTGTCCTCAGTGGTGGAAATGACACCACTCCTAAAGGACAGGTATATTTTGTGAAAAAAACTATATAAAGGGCATACTCACAATAAATATTGATATAGATTGTATTTAATTGACTCTTTCTGTAGTACATAACATTATATAATGTGTAGTTATTAATGTTTTATCATAGAAAAACATTGTAGAAGCTTAAAAGTCTGGGTCAGGGACAAGGGCAAAATAGTGAAATTGAGGTATAAAATGCATCTGAAAAGTAGCTAAAATACTTGATAGAGAGGTGTTTAAAAAAGTATGGGGTGATTCCAGTGTGAACTTAACATACACATATTTGTATTTGTTTAATTTTTTAAATAAAATCCCCAAAATTGACCCCAGGACATGGAAAATTGTAGCCTTTTGGGTGCTGCCATAGAGTTGCATTAGAAGTGCCCATCCAAGAAGAATCAAGGTCATTGGCCACAGATAAAATTACATTAAATCACGTTATCTGTACAGTACAGTAGCTTTGATTGGACAGATCATGTCAACAATCTTTACATACAACTACAAATCTTTGTGCATTTATTGAGGCTACCAGACAGCCCTTTTCATTATTTTGTCAACAGCACATTTTGATTAGCCTATATAATTGTAAAATAGGGACCTTGCAGCAGTTGTAAGGGCATGAAATCAGCCGATGGCAAGGCAGTGTGCTCAGTGTAGATTTATTTACAGGTCTTGGTGATGCAATTGTGAAAGCGCCATATCATATCAAATAGATTTACCAAATATACACTGGCAATAGCCCAAAAGAAATTGCCTCTGTTTCTGGCTTAACCTGTTCTATCTGAATGGACACCGGTAGAGGGCAAGACTGCACAGTCTCCCTTGAGAAACCAAATCGAATCAAAATCAAATCAAATCGAATTTGTCATATGCGTCGAATACAACAGGTGTAGACCTTACAGTGAAATGCTTACTAACAAGCCCTTAACCAACAATGTAGTTTTAAGGGAGAAAAAAATTGTTAAGAAAGTATTTACTAAAAGAAACTGAAGTAAAAAATGTTTTGAAAAAAAAATAAAAAAAAAAATAAGAAAAACAGAAAGCTAACGAATACTTAAGGAGCAACAATAAAATAGCAGTAGGCTATATACAGGGGGTACCGGTACAGAGTCAATGTGCGGGAGCACCAGTTAGTCGAGGTAATTGAGATAATATGTACATGTAGGTAGAGGTAAAGGGACTATGCATGGATAATAAAAAGAGAGTAGCAGCAGCATAAAAACGGGGATGGGGGGCAATGTAAATAGTCCGGGTAGCCATTTGATTAGCTGTTCAGGAGTCTTATGGCTTGGGGTAGAAGCTGTTAAGAAGCCTTTTCGACCTAGACTTGGCGCTCCGGTACCGCTTGCCGTGTGGTAGCAGAGAGAACAGTCTATGACTAGGGTGAATGGAGTCTTTGCCAAATTGTTGGGCCTTCCTCTGACACCGCCTGGAATAGAGGTCCTGGATGGCAGGAAGCTTGGACCCCTCTGTAGTGAGTTGCGGTCGGAGGCCGAGCAGTTGCCATACCATACGGTGATGCAATGAGCCAGGATGCTCTCGATGGTGCAGCTGTAGAACTTTTTGAGGATCTGAGGACCCATGCCAAATCTTTTCTTGACGGGGAATAGGCATTGTCGTGCTCTCTTCACAACTGTCTTGGTGTGTTTGGAACATGATAGTTTGCTGATGATGTGGACACCAAGGAACTTGAAGCTCTCAACCTACTCCACTACAGCCCCGTCGATAAGAATGGGGGCATAATGATGGTGTTGGAATCGTGCTTGGCCATGTTGTCATGGGTGAACATGGAGTACAGGAGGGGATCGAGCACGCACCCCTGAGGGGCCCCCGTGTTGAGGATCAGTGTGGCAAATGTGTTGTTACCTACCCTTACCACCTGGGCGCGGCTCATCAGGAAGTCCAGGATCCAATTACAGAAGGACAGGTGTTTAGTCCCAGTGTCCTTAGCTTAGTGATGAGCTTTGAGGACTGATGGTAGAGGGGGATTACTCACTCGCAGTCGGATCCTTACAAGGCACCCCGACCTACTTCCCCGATATCTCTATCTCTTCTTCATGCGAATGACGAGGATTTGGGCCTTGACAGGTGTCTGAAGTAAATCCTTCCTGTCTGACTCGTTAAAGAAAAATCTTCGTCCAGTACAAGGTGAGTAATCACTGTCCTGATATCCAGAAGCTCTTTTCGGTCATAAGAGACGGTGGCAGAAACATTATGTACAAAATAAGTTACAAATAACGCGAAAAAACACACACAGTAGCACAATTGGTAGGAGCCTGTAAAATGGCAGCCATCTCCTCCATCGATGTAAGGAACATGTAAGCACCTGGCCCCTCCCAGGACCATACAGTTACCTAATTGGCAATTGCAACCAGCAAACTGGTCCTACAATGTAAAGGAGCATTTCCAAATTCATTTTTACATTGGTACATTTGTCTTTTTCAGACTTGATGATTATTAATGATATTTCATCACCATTCATGAAACATGAAACAAGAATTTTCCCTTATTCAAGGTACTGACTCCAAAGCGTGGTGCACAGGCCACATAGCCTATTTTTATGGGCATTGAGGTTCGCACCTGCTCCTGTCACGCACAACCAGAATGAAAGTGACATAGGACACCGTTTAAGATTAGGGAGGACGATTCTTTCAAGATGAGGGATGACTACCATTCATATTCCATTCGCCCTGTTCAATGTAACATCTATAAGTTTAGGCTACTACATGATACTCACATTTTCTCTATACCTATAATGAGGTTGCTATAACCTAGCCCATGAATGAGAGTTTACAATGTAGGTGCACACAGGTGGAGAGAAATTTGAGGTGACAGATAGTGACACATGGACAGAAAGTGACACATTCAGTGTTTATCCCCATTTCGTTAGCGTGCTTCCTTTTAAGAATTTTTTTTCATTATAATCGGCGTAAACACAGTTCAGTTTCATAGCAGCCACGTTGTATTCCTACTCGCATCCTACTCACATTCCTACTCGCATCTATACTCTCTCCTCCTCACCTTTTCCCTTCGCTTGTGGACTTCAATGAATGACACATAAGCTGTATATGACCAGGCGAAAAAACCTTTCCAAGCCAAACCATATCGTAACTGTTACACACAGCCTACATTGTTGTCACCATATTAGCTAAAGCAATGTCATAGTCAGCATAGCTAATATAACTGACTTATTAGTAAACTTGCTACAATCATGCTGTAACGTTACAGTGTACAGTCATTAAGCAGTTTAGCACTTGCCTCGTGGTAATAAATTACTTAAACCAAAAGCTTACCTTGACTTGGAAGAGTTCCAGTGTTGTATTGGATAGTCATAGCCAGCTAGCAACATAGCATCCATCTGTTTGAGCAGGGTGTTTGAATAGGCTAAACTAGCTAGCTGCATTTGCTAAGTAAGTGAAACTGAAAGTGGAAAAAAATGACACTCTCTCTCTCTTGCATTTTCCTTCATTTTGGAAGAAATGTATTTGTTCAAAACTGTTCAACTATTGTCTTTTTCTCTTTGAGTCAACTACTCACCAGTACTAGTGTAGGCTGTCATTGTAAATAAGAATTTGTTCTTAACTGACTTGCCTAGTTAAATAAAGGTTAAAAAATACTTTTTTTTACATTTACTAGATTCATTCTCTGATCCTTTGATTGGGTGGAAACCATGTCAGTTCATGCTGCAAGGGCTCTGGAAGTTGTCAATGAAGAACCATGAGCCTCCTAGGCTTTGTATTGAAGTCAATGTACCCAGAGGATAACGGAAGCTAGCTGTCCTCCGGCTACACCATGGTGCTACCCTACAGAGTGCTGCTGAGGCTACTGTAGACCTTCATTGCAAAACAGTGTGTTTTAATAAATTATTTGGTGATCTGAATATATTTAGTAATCAAAGCAGGATAATGTTTTACGATAACTCTATGTGAAGGAGATGTTGCGCTGCATGAGGCAAATGGTGGTCACGCCAGATACTGACTGGTTTTCTGATCCACGCCCCTTCTTTTTTTAAAGGTATATGTGACCAACAGATGCATATCTGTTTTCCCAGTCAAAATATACATAAATTCGGGCCTAATGAATTGATTTCAATTGACAGATTACCTTATATGAACTGTAACCCAGTAAAATATTTGAAATTGTTGCTTGTTGCGTTTATATTTTTGTTCAGTGTATATATGGACTGTTTTTTTTATTCATACAGTATATTACTGACTATTCTAACAATTACCTATTTTCTCTTGTTCTGTCTCTAAGTCTTTCTGTTCGTGCTCCACGTCCCTGGAAGCTTAAACACTCTGTATTGCTCGATAGCATGTTTATGTCCTATGATGATGTTGAAACACAGGCACCTGAATCCATCCCTTTCAGGCCTGAATGCCCAGTTGATTTAGATTTTGGCAGTGTATGTCAGGCAGTTCGGTCGACTGCTCAGGAAAGACTAGGGGAGACAGACTTGTTTTGTTTTTTCACGCAGGCATTGTTGGCAGAGGTGTGTGGGTTCACAAATAGTCAGGGTTGAGGTCTTGTTTTGGAGTACCAGTCGTATGGTGATTATCTTGGAGAGTGGCCTGAGGTTACACTTACAGAATTCTGCTGGCTTCTTGGACTGCTCATTTGCATGTGATTTACCGAACTGCCTGACCTTCATCAGTACTGGGGTACAAAGTCTCTTCAGGGTTCTTGGGCTGGAGCTTTCATGTCGCGTAATCGCTTTAAGTAGCACTTTATTTTACAGTACCGTTTCCACTAGTATTAACCTGGTAATGGAATTTGTTTGGTGGAAACTGGTATTTTCAGCTTTTTTTTCAAAGAAGTGAACACAATGGATAACTAAGTACCTGGTACCAAATTGTACCTAGTGGTGTTTGTTTGAATGAATCCAAAAGAACAACGCAATTAATTCATTAGGCGTTTACTGTGTTACTACCATTTTACCATGTAATGTTTAAAGAAATAACTTGTCATTTATGTAGCATAAAATAAAAAGAGCTACCACTCATTGAATGTTATTTTGTCAATATGGTATCTCAAAATACGCCAATATGGAAAGCAATTTCACCACACCCGACATAACCTTTAACTTGACAAATGACGGCAAAAAGGTGGTCATACAAATAAAACCCTTTCATAACCCACTGCGCTAAAAAAATTTAAAAAATCTAGACATTAGCTCTGTGTTGTTTATACTCTACCCTACTAAGAGGCAAGCTTGCTGAGAGAAAATGGGTGCTAGAATTGATAGTGGGGGGAGGTGGGGAAGAGTAGGGCAGTAGATTAGAAGGCTGTCTTTGTAGACGCACTGATTGGCCTAGCTCATAAATCTAGAGTAGAGCTGTTTGGCCTGGGCCACAGTGCTAACCAGCCAATCCATTACCCTTCCTTTTAGATATGTACAAACACGCACAGCCCCTGCCTGCGCACAGCCAGAGAGAGGGGGAGAGGGGGACGAGGGGGTAGAAAGAGAAGGGGACATAGCAACAGGGAGTAATAATTAGCCCCAGATGAGCCTCCTCATCCTTCTTCCCTCTCATCCCTCTGTCCATTCTTAAGATGATGACCATCCACAACAAACACATGCTTCCACCCATAAGCATGACAATTCATGGGTTCCTACTTCACAGCCATTTTTATATTTGTCTACAGACCCACTGGCTTAAGTGAGTTATGATGGCTTTAGCCACTTCTGCTTCGTAATCTGCTCTAAAGCTCCACTGTTCTCTTCATGTTGTTCTTAACGATCACACTCTTCTTCTCCTCTCCTCTACACCTTCCTTCATCCTTTAATTCCTCCTCTTCACTGATCACCCCTTCCTGATTAGTTGGCTGTTTTATGTATAGACTGAGCTCTGTGTCCTCTCTATATATCCACTCTAGCCATATACAGTCAAGTCCAAAATTATTGTCACCCTTGATGACGCCAAACCCACCACTGGTGTGCGTGGCCAAAATGCTCATGTCATCCAAAAAATGTGAATGCCTGTAATTTTGTAAATGGCATCGGCACTTGGATTGGAACCGGTGCTATGGTCAGATGATATGAAAATAGAGCTCTTTGGCCACACACACCAGTGGTGGGTTTGTTGTCAAGAGAAAGATGCATATGCAAAAAAAGAACCCCAGACCTACTGTAAAATATGGTAGTGGATGTTATAGGGCTATTTTACTTCCACTGGTCCTGGGGCCCTTGTTAACCCATTTAAACCCACATTTTTCCCTGACATGAAAATATACTAATTATGTGTCATTAGTAACCCTTTGAAATAATCAATCATTCTTTTTTTAAATGTTTTGAAATTGTGACCGGTGGGATAATGTGAAGTATACTGAATTAACATATTACTCCTATGCAGTCATCAAAACTCTTATACTGTATATCCAAACCCAGTTATTAAGACATTTACAACTCTGTCACTGGCAGTTATCAGCATTGCCACTAGAATGCCACATCACGTTCTAGTGTGTCTATTTTACATATAAAAAACCCTTATACAACACCGATATGAATACTGAGAGCAAAGACAAAAAACAACAACCATCAACGTATGGAAAGATTCTAAATGGAGGAATGGTCTAAGATCCCTCGCAATGTGTTCTCCAATCTCATTAAACATTTTAGAAAAAGGCTCAGTGTTATTATCCTTGCAATGTGAGGTATTGAAAGGTATTTAAAACAGGATTGGCAATCATTTTGACACCTATCTTTTTGAGAAAGAATTACTTGTTAAATAAACTCTCTCTGAGCAACTGGATTAGTATACAAATATATAATTTTCCTTTTTTTTTGCATGTAATATAGAGCAGAATTTTTTAATCATCTTTATCAAGGGTGGCAATAATTTGGGACCTGACTGTACGTCAGCAACGTATCCGTTTCTATGTGATCCATACACTTTCACTAATACTAAGGATGGTCCATCTCTTAGCAAAGGGAAACCCAGCCGTGAGCTACCCAGTGACGTGAGCCTACCAGATGAGTTAATTGCCTTCTATGCTCACTTCGAGGTAAGCAACACTGAACAATATGTGAGGGCACCAGCTGTTCTGGATGACTGTGTGATTGTGCTCTATGTAGCCGATGTAAGTAAGACCTTTAAATGGGTTATAACTCACAAGACCGCAGGGCCAGATGGATTACCAGGACATGTACTCAGAGCATGCGCTGATCAATTGGCAAGTGTCTTCACTGACATTTTCAAACCCTCCCTGACCGAGTCTGTAATATCTACATGTTTCAAGCAGACCACCATAGTCCCAGTGCCCAAGAATGCCAAGGTAACCTGTCTCAATGACAATTGCCTATAGCATTACAAAAAATAGCTAATACATTTTTTGTAAGGGTGGTTATGGCTCACATCAACACCATCATCACAGACACACTGGACCCAGTCCAATTCACATAACACCCCAACAGTTCCATAGATAATGCAATCTCTATTGCACTCCACACTGCCCTCTCCAATCTGGACAAGAGGAACACCTACAGTTGAAGTCATAGGTTTACATACACCTTAGCCAAATATATTTAAACTCAGTTTTCACAATTCCTGACATTTAATCCTAGTAAAAATCCCATGTCTTAGGTCAGTTAGGATCACCACTTCATTTTAAGAATGTGAAATGTCAGAATAGTAGTAGAGAGAATGATTTATTTCAGCTTTTATTTCTTTCATCACATTCCTAGTGGGTCAGAAGTTTTCATACTGTACACTCAATTAGTATTTGGTAGCATTGCCTTTAAATTGTTTAACTTGGGTCAAACATTTCGGGTAGCCTTCCACAAGCTTCCCACAATAAGTTGTGTGAATTTTGGCCCATTCCTCCTGACAGAGCTGGTGTAACTGAGTCAGGTTTGAAGGCCTTCTTGCACACACACGCTTTTTCAGTTCTGCCCGCACATTTTCTATAGGATTGAGGTCAGGGCTTTGTGATGGCCACTCCAATACCTTGACATTGTTGTCCTTAAGCCATTTTGCCACAACTTTGAAGGTAGGCCTTAAAATACATCCACAGGTACACCTCCAATTGACTCAAATTATGTCAATTAGCCTATCAGAAGCTTCTAAAGCCATGACATCATTTTCTGTAATTTTCCAAGCTGTTTGAAGGCACAGTCAACTTAGTGCATGTAAACATCTGACCCACTGGAATTGTGATACAATTAATTATATGTGAAATAATCTGTCTGTAAACAATTGTTGGAAAAATTACTTGTGTCATGCACAAAGTGGATGCCCTAACCGACTTGCCAAAACTATAGTTTGTTAACAAGAAATTTGTTGAGTGGTTGAAAAACGAGTTTTAATGACTCCAACCTAAGTGTATGCAAACTTCCGACTTCAACTGTATGTGAGAATGCTGTTCATTGACAATAGTTCAGCGTTCAACACTATAGTGTCCTCCAAGCTAATCAGTAAGCTAAGGACCCTGGGACTGAACACCTCCCTCTGAAACTGGATCCTGGACTTCCTGACGGGCTGCCCCCAGGTGGTGATAGTAGGTAACAACACATCAGCCACGCTGACCCTCAACACGGGGGCCCCTCAGGGGTACGTGCTCAGTCCCATTCTTTAGTCACTGTTCACCCATGACAGCATGTCCGAGAACCACTCCAACACCATCATTAGGTTTGCTGATGAGATGACAGTGGTTGGCCTGATTACCGACGATGGGAGGAGGTCAGAGACCTGGAATTGTTGTGTCAGGAGGACAACCTCTCCCTCAACGTCAGCAAGACAAAGGAGCTGATCGTGGAGTACAGGAAATGGAGGGCCAAGCACACCCCCATTCACATTGACGGGGCTATAGTGGAGCGGGTCGAGAGCTTAAAACCTGTTAAGGTGTAGGGGGCAGTATTTTCCCGGCCGGATGAAAAACGCACCCAAATTAAACTGGTTACTACTCGGGCCCAGAAACTAGAATATGCATATTATTAGTAGATTTGGATAGAAAACACTCTGACGTTTCTAAAACTGTTTGAATGATGTCTGTGAGTATAACATAACTCATATGGCAGGCAAAAACCTGAGAAAAATCCAACCAGGAAGTGGGAGATCTGAGAATTGTAGTTCTTCTTTTGAATCCCTATCAAAACTACAGTGTCTGTGGGGTCACGTTGCACTTCCTAAGGCTTCCATTGGCTGTCAACAGCCTTCAGAAAGTTTTTTCATCATTCTCCTGTTACTGGGCAGAGAATAGTAGCTCAGTCAATGAGTGGACTGCCTGAGGACAAAGGGCTTAGTGATGTGCCACGAGCGCGCCGTGGCACATTTTCTCCTAGAATTAATACGCTATTGTCCGGTTGGAATATTATCGAATTTTTACATTAAAAATACCCTAAAGATTGATTGTAAACAACGTTTGACATGTTTCTACGAACGGTAATGGAACATTTAGACTTTTCGTGTCTCGAATTACGCTCGCGCATTATGCCTTTGGATAGTGACCTGAATGCACGAACAAAACGGAGGTATTTGGATTATTTCGAACAAAAACAACATTTCTTGTGGAAGTAGCAGTCCTGGGAGTGCATTCTGATGAAGATCAGCAAAGGTAAGATAATATTTATAATACTAATTCTGAGTTCAGTTGACCCCAGAACTTGGCGGGTGTCTGTATAGCTTGCTTTGATGGCGAGCTATGTACTCAGAATATTGAAAAATGTGCTTTCCCCGTAAAGCTATTTTAAAATCTGACACAGCGGTTGCATCAAGGAGTAGTGTATCTATAATTCTTTAAATAATTGTTATGTATTTTGTCAACGTTTATGATGAGTATTTTTGTAAATTGATGTGCTCATTCACCGGAAGTTTTTGGTGGGAATACATTTTCTGAACATTACGCGCCAATGTAAAATGCTGTTTTTGGATATAAATATGAACTTTATCGAACAAAACATACATGTATTGTGTAACATGATGTCCTAGGAGATCGTCAAAGGTTAGTGCTTCATTTAGCTGTATTTTGGGTTTTTGTGACACATCTCCTTGCTTGGAAAATGGCTGTGTGGTTATTTTTGTCTATGTACTCTCCCAACATAATCTAATGTTTTGCTTTCTCTGTAAAGCCTTTTTGAAATCGGACAATGTGGTTACATTAAGGAGAAGTGTATCTTTAAAATGGTGTAAAATTGTCATATGTTTGAGAAATTGAAATTATTAGATTTTTGATGTTTTTTATTTTGCGCCCTGCTGTTCCATTGGATGTTGGCTAGGCATTAGCGGAACGCCTGTCCTCAACAGGTTTTAACGTTTCTTGGTGTCCACATCACTAAGGATCATGGTCCACACACACCAGCACATTTGTGAAGAAAGGCACGACAAAGTCTATTCCCCCTCAAGATGCTGAAAATATTTGGCATGGGCCCTCAGTTCCTCTAAAAGTTTTACAGCTGCACTATTGAGAACATCTTGACTAGCTGCATCATCACTTGGTACGGCAACTCCTTGGGATCTCACTGCAAGGCGCTATACATTGGGTGGAGTAATGTATGCTCCAGTACATCACTAGGGCCGAGCTCCCTGCCATCCAGCACCTCTGTATCAAAGGAAGGCCGTAAAGGTTTTCAAAGACTCCAGACACCCAAGTCAGACTGTTCTCTCTGCTACCGCATAGCAAGCGGTAGTGATGCACAAAGTCTGGACCAGCAGGACCCTGAACAACCCTAACCCCCAAGTCATAAGCTAAATAGTTAGTTATGCAAAACACAATTTAGACAGGCCCACTGGGCTAAACATAGACCAGCTCATTTAGCATTTGCCCGAACTGCCCTATGGCCAGTCTGTTTAAGCCTGTATCTCTCTGTGGTCTGACAGTTTTATCACTTGTGCCTCCATGCCTCACTAAACAGTTATGCCTCTTAAGTCATTATTCCTCAATCGCTTAAACAGGAAAAGGTCAACTAGCCATGAATATCAAATAGTCACTCAAGTTTTTAATTGTTAGAATTCCTAGTTTCGATGTTTTGGGAACTCTTTGTTGCTATTTTCCCCCATTCTGCTGCTGCCATGGTAGAGTATGCATGGGTAATTGTTTTGACATGGAAATGAGGAAATAGAATGAGTCACTGGTTTCTCCTCCTTTTTCATTTTCAGAAGATCTACATGCATAAACATATTTCTCAAACAAAACCAACCACAGCTATTCTCTCCATCGATCAAACACATTGATATTGCAGAATTGGGTTGCGCTTTTATAACTTCTCAAGGGTTATGTTATTGTTCAGCATTGGACTGTAATGTTATGCATTTCATAGACTCCTGGTATGTCTGCATCCTAAAACAAGGCCATTGTGTTCTGGAATGGTTGCTTGTATAAACTAACTGTTGCGTAAACAATATGATTGTATTATCACCTCCCACTATATAAGGGACATGGAACCATTTATTATCTGACCTTCTTCCCTGACTGCGATGAGAGGGGGTTCTACCTTGCAGCTGCTCATATGTATTAAAGATTCAGTATTATAATGATAAATTAGTCTCTGCCTAATCTTTGGATCAAGTTTTCCACAACAATATTAATCTATTTGTACATAGCTACAGTGATAGTCCTCTCCAATTCCAAGTCATTATCCAAACAAAACATTGCAGCTTTGATTCTGTGATCCTGTGCCAGCCAATGTGAAGCCTGACTAAATACACAGCTGTGTAAATTGTTAATTTGTCATGGGTAAACAAACTGTGAGTTGTCTGGAGAGGCAAATATGATAATTGTTTGTGGATTACGGGGATGTGGGAGGCAGCTTGGCAGGGACTGTGCGTACATGAGGGGAAAAAGCTTAGCTCAAACACAGCCACTGTCTTCAGACAACTGGGATTAGCTGGGATGCTAACGCTAAAAGTGCAAAGGGGAAATGCTAATACTATGCTAACAGTGCTAATGCTAACACCCAGAGCTTATCATTGGAAGAACTGAGTCTAGGCCCCTGAGGATCACCTCGGTGCGGACTACAGAGAAGCCACTCACTGGGTGAAGCTTTATTTGTGTGGCAAACATAGGCCTACACAAAAAATGGTGTGTATGGGGTACCCTTATTTCACATAAGAATAGGCTAACATATTCTGTTTGCTATTTTAAAATTCCATGGCATGTGAAATGACTTGATAACCAGCTTCCAATACATTTAAAATGTATTCAGGAACTAAACATGAACTCCAAACAAGCTTTTCAGGTGTTTGTGAAGGTAGAATGTATGTTAAACATGTTACAAATCCATCTGTGTTACAATAACATTTATTGTTGTGTAATCATTCTTTCACTTGTATGTACATTTCCGGTAGTGTAATGCTGGAAAACAGTCTTTCAACCCTGGTAAAGATACATAATTATTGTCATCTGCTGTAACTTTATCGTCAAATTATGCCCCAAAAAAGTCCTGTATGCTCCGACAAACACAACCCACAACAGGTGCGGACCTAGACAGACAAAACCAAAAGACACAGAAACATAGATTGGTGGCAGCTAGTAGGCCGGCGATGACGAACGCCGAGCACCGCCTGACCGGGGAGGGGCGCCACCTTCTGTGGATACTGTGACACCACAGATATGATCCTGGGGTGAGTTACCCAAAGTCCTGTAGGTAACGTGAAAAAAATGTTTTCCCAACAACCCAGCCATACAGTTGCAATAGTAACATTTATAAAATAGATGTTTGATTCCCAATGTTCTGTGTGTGAAGCAACAAAATAAAGTACAGTTGAAGTCGGAAGTTTACATACACCTTAGCCAGATGCATTTAAACTCAGTTTTTCACAATTCCTGACTTTCAATCCTAGTAAAAATTCCCTGTTTTAGGTCAGTTAGGATCACCACTTTATTTTAAGAATGTGAAGTGTAAAAATAATAGTTGAGAGAATTATTTATTTCAGCTTTTATTTCTTTCATCACATTCCCAGTGGGTCAGAAGCTTACATATACTCAATTAGTATTTGGTAGCATTGCTTTTAAATTGTTTAAATTGGGTCAAACATTTCGGGTAGCCTTCCACAAGCTTCCCACAATAAGATGGGTGAATTTGGCCCATTCCTCCTGACAGAGCTGGTGTAACTGAGTCAGGTTTGAAGGCCTCCTTGTTCGCACACGCTTTTTCAGTTCTGCCCACACATTTTTTATAGGGTTGAGGTCAGGGCTTTGTGATGGCCACTCCAATACCTTGACTTTGTTGTCCTTAAGCTATTTTGCCACAACTTTTGAAGAATGCTTGGGTTAATTGTCCATTTGGAAGACCCATTTGCGACCAAGCTTTAACTTCCTGACTGATGTCTTGAGATGTTGCTTCAATATATCCACATCTATTTTGTGAAGTGCACAAGTCCCTCCTGCAGCAAAGCACACCCACAACATGATGCTGCTACCCCCGTGCTTCACAGTTGTGATGGTGTTCTTCGGCTTGCAAGCCTCTCCCTTTTTCCTCCAAACATAACGATGGTCATTATGGCCAAACAGTTTCATCAGACCAGAGGACATTTCTCCAAAAGGTATGATCTTTGTCCCCATGTGCAGTTGCAATCCATAGTCTGGCTTTTTTATGGCGGTTTTGGAGAAATGTCTTCTTCCTTGCTGAGCGGCCTTTCAGGTTATGTTGATATAGGACTCGATTTACTGTGGATATAGATACTTTTGTACCTGTTTCCTACAGCATCTTCACAATGTCCTTTGCTGTTGTTCTGGGATTGATTTGCACTTTTCGCACCAAAGTACATTAATCTCTAGGAGACAGAATGCGTCTCTTTCCTGAGCGGTATGACGTCTGCGTGGTCCCATGGTGTTTATACTTGCGTACTATTGTTTGTACAGATGAACGTGGAAACTGCTCCCAAGGATGAGCCAGACTTGTGGAGGTCTACAATTTTTTTTGAGGTCTTGGCTGAGCTTGCAGTAACTTTAAGCTTCCTTGAGTCATGCCACAAGTGTAAGGCACTCTGCTCCTGTGTGATCTGTTCCAAAGCAGTCGACTGGGTTGGGTCATGTCACACAAATTAATTGTAGAAGGATAGGCACTTCTGGCAGTTGTAATTGTGGCTGGGAAAGAGTAGAGAATCTATATTACGTTATTATATGGAGTTAGAAAGCATTGAACAGAAGAGACACATATCAGTTCAAATACATTAAAATGGTACAGCCACAAATAAATATTCCTTTCAGTCCAATTTTACCTGGGATGCTACTGGCTGTGATATTACTGTCGGTTCAGCATTAACAGACTGATAGAGCAGACTCCCCACAGGCAGATTCAGGTGTCTCAGGCTCCTATTCAATTCCTCCTGTGAGTGGAATGCAGGAGTGGGAGGCAGGGGTGGACATTCTAGATGCTTTTCTGCATATTGGTCACTGACCTTGTGGTGTGTGAAGTCAATGCTGTTGAACCGCTTTGGCTCAAGGTTCCTCCAAGTCTCTGCATTCCATTGTCATTGCTCATCTGTGCAGGCTATACCAGTTAGCCCACTGGACACTGCATTCTGCACCTGTGATAGAATGTTTGTAACAAAAAGACATTCATAGAAAATCCCGTTATTAACAATTGTGTGACAGGACTATGTGATCAATTTAATCAAAACACATGCAAGTTTCATCCTAAACTTACCTTGATATTGTTCCCAATGAGATTATACCACTTATACTTACCATACATTAGGCATTACCCCCAACCACAGTGATATTTTACAAACCTTATTCACCCAGAAAAACTATAACACTAAAGAAATACATGTGATGCTGACATGTTTAAATACATTTTATAACCTACTCACCTGTACTCCATAAACCTACCTTGCTTCACCAACATGAGATTTGACAGGATACTTACAGATTCCACATATTAATACAGCAGTTCTGTTGATCCACAAATACATAACCAATAAATCATGACATTCTCAATTCAGCTTTCGTCTTACAAAGCTTTTGGTCTAACTGCTATGTTAAACATGACTATTTTATCATTCTGTGTCTAGATAAGGCAGTATTGTGCACTTTCATCTATAAAAGGAACGAAGAAAATAGGCTATAAACATAAATTACAAGAGCAAGTAACGCGGAGCTTGATTGTAGATATAATCTGAAAACTCTATCATAACGTTAGCCTATGGATTATAGTAACTGTCACTACAACACATGTATGCTGCTTGTATGCTGTAATCGCTTATGTTTAGTCATGTTGGACATAGAAATGCAAGTGACTTTGCTTATTAACCTACCTTCCACAAAATTGAGGCTACATGGCTGCATGACTTTCCAAGGCCAGAAATGCAAGTGCATCCAGCCGTCTCCACTGATCCGTTGTTGGATACAAGTACCCAAGCCGAGTTGTAAGAGTTGCTTGATTGGCTTCAGAAATCCTTTTCCCTCCTCCTGGTGAAGAAGAACTGGACCCACTTTACCACTTTGGAGGTACTGATAGGCCTCTGTACTTCTGTAATTTTTCATAGTGGAACCATCCACTCCCAAAGAGAGCACTAAGTAATTAAAAATGTCCCCATATGTAATTTCAGGCCATTTCATCATGTCATCCATCCCAGTATTAATCATGGATGGATGGAGTACGGTGATACCATCCGACCTCCGATCCATTTGTGTGTGTTCCCAAATGTGAGCTATGTTTTGTTTATGTGTTATTAAGATGTGTTAATGACGCACGTTTTTTTATTATTAGCTAGCCACCGCTCGAAGGTAATTTGCTAGCGTTGCCAGAAGTTGTGAAACGGAAACAAAAACACAAACTTGTTCGTTTGGAACTGTGTCAAGTGGGCGGGGCTAAATAAGGAGAATAGTCAAAAGTAGTTCACTACATGGAATAGGGTGCTATCTGGGACACAGCTTGTCACTGCTTTAGCCCTTCCCTCCCGTATGGACCCTGGTCAAAAGTAGTGCACTACATAGAGAATATGGTACTATTTGGGATGCACCTGTCACTCCTACCTGTCACTCCAATGGGCCCTGGTAAAAAGTAGTGCACTAGGGGATAGTGTTCTATTTTAGGACACTCCCTTAGCCCTTCCCTCCCATGTGACTGAGGGCTGGGTTCCAGGGAACGGGTGGTCTGTCTGTCTCGGCTGGAACGGGATATGTGTATAGAGGTATGTGAGCAGGCTTTGTGTCATTGTGTCAGGCGAGAGAGGCCTTTGTGCTCTTAACCAGAGGGGAAGGTCCGACAGATTAAGCCTTTAGAAGTGCGACCGACCACCATGAGGGCAGGCCACAAAGGAGGGTGTGTGTGTTTCTCTCTTTGTGTGTGTGTGTGTGTGTGTGTGAGAAAGAGAGATTGAATATTTGAGTGTGGGTGTATTTCTGTGTGTCAGTGTGTTTGTGAATGCATGTGTGTGTTAGTGCGTTAGTGTGCTTGCATGCACGCATGCCTTGTTGCGTGTGTGTGTTAGCATTAGCCAGATTCTCATACAGGTCAGCAGGTCAATGGCTCTCACCCATCTGTCCCTCTGATGGCATTACTCCCACTCCCCCAGGTTGCCTGGTTGGTTGTTTGGTTGGTTGATTCTTTTCCTGTGAGTGAACTAATCTCACTCCAACACCCTGTTGTATCCCAAATGGCAACTCATTCCCTATGCTGTGCACTACATTTGACCTGGGCCCATAGTGATCTGGTCAAAAGTAGTGCACTATATAAGGAACAGGGTGCCATTTGGGACGCAGTCCTTTGTGATCCATAGCAGCATCCTTTGGTCTGCTCCTTTAAGCCACTGATCCCACCTACACAACAAAATGCACAGAGCTGAGGGGAGTGACGCAATCACAGACATACAGATGGACCGATTGGGGCAGAGGGAGGTGGAGAAATGGAGAAACACAAGAAGGATAGAAGCAGGTTGCATTGGAAGCGCCATATGTCCTTATTATCGTTCTGTGTAGCACCCTGAGCTACACAAACAAAAACAGAATTTATACATGTATGGAACCCTAAGATCGACAAGAGTGTGTGTATAAACCTCTCTCTCTCTCTCTCTCTCTCTCTCTCTCTGGTCTCCATCTGTCATGGCGGCCATCCTCCGTGTCTGTGTAAACAAACACACGAGCAGAGGTGAGCCAGACCTGACCGATGCGGGACTATTTGCTTTGGTTGCTCTCGAGAAAGTTTTCTTAGAGAGGTCTAGGGCTCCACGGAGAGCCCACAAAACCAATATTTATCCTCCTTCCTCCTAGTGACTCAGGCCTTTTTCCTTTCCTCTTCTTCCCCAATAAGCGAGAGATGGGGATGGATCCTTAAGGCTGGGAAGAGGAAGAAAGAGGAAGAAAGAGAGGGAGAGATGGGAGGGAGGTCTGTCTGTAGGGTTTTCCCTGAGCACCAGGTTCTCATGGGAAGGGGATATGAGGTAAAGCTCGTAGTAGGTACTAATTGTGTATTTCCATCTAGACTTAGCCCCATACCAGGGTGTTGCCAGTGTTTTATGTTAATGTAAGCTCTAGTGTTATTGTTTCCATCAGGAGTGTGACACTAAAGAAGAATGGTGCCGGAGGGAATGGCGGACGTTTTATGGGCTCCTGACCAATTGTGCTAGTTTGTATATTTTTTTTGTGCTGATCTTAACTTTTTAAGATTTTCTGCTCGCCTTAGTTATAAGTTATAAGTGATAAGCTGTAGATCATACTATGTGCAAAGTGTTTTCATCTGTATTTTTTGTAGCTGTTTATTTACCACAGCTAACGGAGGCTGGCACTAAGACCACTCTCAATGGGCTTTATAGGGCCATAAGCAAACAAAAAAAATGCTGATCCAGAAGCGGCGCTAATAGTGGCCAGTGATTTTAAAGCATGAAAAATGAAATCCATTTGTGATTAAAATGTTCTCTTTCTGTATCAGATCGTATGTTTAGAATAAGGCTGCTCTGTAATTACATGTCTTGGTTTGGTAACATGCGAGTGAATGATTGATTGTACATGGGAGTAAACCTTAATATCGCTGATATGCAATTTGGCAGTGTGCCCAGAACATTGCTCTGGCAACTTCTGAGAAAGAGTGTCTCAGTTTCAAGGTCTCAGCTTTGAGAGAAGAAGCCTCGTGAGGTATCAGTCAGTCACATGCAGGAACAAACGTTAATAATGAATAATGTAAATCATGCTTATGCGACTTGTTTGTGTGGCAGTATATAAGGACTGAAAGGGAACGCACTTGTTAGAGCTTTCATCAAGCTTGAATTGAGTTTGTTAAACTCTCCGGCTGTGATAATAAAGATTGATTCTTTTAAATTGAGTTTTAGTTATTAGTGGTGAATTTCCACGACACGTTTTATCTAACTTCCACCAGCATGTCACTTGTGCTACTAGAGCAGTGGTTCCCAACCTTTTGGCTACTGTACCACCAACCAGTGGTACCCCTGGTTGGGAACCACTGAACTAGAGGGATAAAACTTGAGATCACATTTATTCCACACACAGAGACACATTCAAAGCTCTCCCCCGCCCTCCATTAGGCAAATTCGACCATAACTCTATACTCCTGATTCCTGCTTACAAGCAAAAACTCAAACGGAAAGTACCTGTGACACACGCAATATGGAAGTGGTCAGATGACGCAGATTTTAAGCAACAGGAATATTTCGCTAGCACAGACTGGAATATGTTCCAGGATTCGTCCGATGGCATTGAGGAATTTATCACATCAGTCAGTGGCTTCATTAATAAGTGCATTGCGACGTCCCCACAGTGACCAAATGTACATATCCCAACCAGAAGCCATGGCAAGTAACACTGAACCATGCGTGAAAGCACCAGCTTTTCCGGACGACAGTATGATGACGCTTTCCGTTGCCGATGTGAGTAAAACCTTTAAACAGGTTAAAATTCACAAGGCTGCAGGGCCAGATGGATTATCATAACACGTACTCAGAGCATGCACTGACCAGGTGGCAAGTATTGTTTTCAACAATCTCGCTGACCCAGTCTGTAATACCTACATGTTTCTAAGCAAATCAGCATTGTCCCTGTGCCTAAGAACGCCAAGGTAACCTGTCTAAATGACTACTGCCCCGTAGCACTCACATCTGTAGCCTGAAATGCTTTGAAAAGCTGGTCATGGTTCACATCAACACCATCATCCCAGAAACACTGGACCCACTCCAATTTGCATACCACTCCAATAGATCCACAGATGACACAATCTCTATTGCACTACACACTGCTGTTTCCCACCTGGACAAAAGGAACCCCTATGTGAGAATGCTGTTCATTGACTACAGCTCAGCATTCAACACTATAGTGCCTTCCAAGCTCACCACTAAGCTAAGGATCCTGGGACTGAACACCTCCATTTGCAACTGGATCCTGGACTTCCTGATGGGCCACCTCCAGGTGGTGAGGGTAGGTAACAACACATCCCGCATGCTGACCCTCAACACAGGGGTCCCTCAGGGGTGCATGCGCAGTCCCCTCCTGTACTCCCTGATCACCCATGACTGCGTGGCCGCGCATGACTCCAACACCATCATTCAATTTGCCGACGACACAATGGTGGTAGGCCTAATCACCAATGATGATGAGACAGCCTATAGGGAGGAGGTCGGAGACCTGGCAGTGCAGTGACAGAACAATAACCACTTCCTCAACGTTAGCAAGACAAAGGAGCTTATCTTGGACTACAGGAAATGGAGGGCCGAACATGCTCCCATTCACATCATCGAGGCTGTAGTGGAGCGTGTCAAGAGCTTAAAGTTAATCGGTGTCCACATCACTAAGGACCTATCATGTCCCAAGCACACCAAAGCAGTCGTGAAGAGGGCACGACAACTTCTCTTCCCACTCAGGAGGCATGGGCCCTCAGATCTTCAAAAAGTTATTCAGTTGCACAATTGAGAGCATCTTAACTGGCTGCATCACCGCTTAGCATGGCAACTACTCGGTTTCCGACCACAAGTCGCTACAAAGGGTAGTGTGTACGGCCCAGTACATCACTGGAGCCAAACTCTCTGCCATCCAGGACCTCTATACCAGGCGGTGTCAGACGAAGTCCTTACAAATGTTGAAAGACTCCAGCCACCCAAGTCATAGACTGTTCTCTCTGCTACAGCAGCACGGTAACCGGTACCGTAGCTCCAAGTCTGGGTGTCACACCCTGATCTGTTTCACCTGTCCTCGTTATTGTCTTCACCCCCTCCAGGTGCCGCTTGTTTTCCCCAGTGTATTTATCCCTGTGTTCCCTGTCTCTCTGTGCCACTTTGTCTTGTATGTTTCCAAGTCAACCAGCGGTTTTCCCGTTCTCCTGCTTTTTGCATTCTCCTTTTTTCTAGTCCTCCCTGTTTTGACCCTTGCCTGTTTCTGGACTTTGTAAACACCTGCCTGACCATTCTGCCTGCCTTGACCATGAGCCTGTCTGCCACTCTGTACCTCCTGGACTCTGATATGGTTTTGACCTTTTTGCCTGTACACGACCACTCTCTTGCCTACCCCTTAGGATTAATAAACATTGTACTATTCCATCTGCCTCCTGTGTCTGCATCTGGGTCTCACCTTGTGCCTTGATACTGGGACCAAAAGGCACCTGTACAGCTTCTACTGCCAAGCCATAAGACTGCTGAACAGTTATTCAAATAGCTACCTGGACTATTTACATTGACCCATTTATTATTTCTTTTTTTAACTGAATTGTTTTTGCACTGACTCTCTTGCACTAGGCTCAATGCACACTCACTAGGCTCTACCCACACACTCACACATACTACAATGACACCCCAATACACACACACACACACACACACACACACACACACAAAACGCACACACAAATGCATATTGACTCCACACACACACACTTTAACAGTCACATACACTGCTGCTACTCTGTTTATTATATATCCTGATTGCCTAGTCACTTTTACTCCTACCCACATGTAAATACTGTATTACCTCAATTACCTCCACCACCTCTTACCTCTGCACATTGACTCGCTACAATTACTCCTTGTACATAGCCTCGTTATTGTTTTTGTGTTACTATTTCCTTTTTTATTTAGCAAATATTTGTATTTCTTTTTAACAGTGCATTGTTGGGAAGGGGCTCGTAAGTAAGCATTTCACTGTAAAGTCTACACCTATTGTATTCAGCGCATGTGACCAATACAATTGGATTTGATATACTTGTGATGAGCACAATCAACAACCTCTGCATCATTCAAGACTTGTGATAAAGTGTCAAAGTTAACAGTTAGCCATTGTTATGTAAATGAAAGCTCATAAGTACCCAGTGCCTTGCCTTGGCTCCAAGTCAGAGCAGGTCTGCCAGAGCCATGGCCCAGTGAGATGGGTGGGCTCATAACAGGTCTGGTTAAATACATTTTTCAAACACTTTCAAATACTTGAGCAGTGATCGATTTAGGCTGGGAATCAATCCGTTTGCGCTTTGTCGACAATGCAGCTTTTAAAGGCAATGTTCCTGCATTCGCTGCGACTGCATTTGGAAATTACTTTAAATGGTGCTATGTGGACAATGTGTGATCCTACACTTAGTTTACGTGGTACAATGGAACCTCAAGCTGCACCTCAAATAGCCTACCTGAATGTATTTTACAAACATATTTGAGGTGAGCTTGATTGAGCTTGAAGTTTCTATTCCATTCGTTCCATTGTATTGGGCAAATTGAATCAATCATTGCTCAAGTATGCAAGGTGTTAGTAAAACATGTAATCCAATTGAAACTCTGTTGAGTGTAGATCAGCAGTCGAATGTGAAACGTTTTATACATAGGACTCCAAGATCATTTGTGCAACATCATTATAAAAATTATAACCTGGAATCCCACCTTTCTCTTCAAATCTAATACAAAAATGTAATAAAATTATATTTGTCACACTTCATCACCAACAGGGGTAGACTGACAGTGAAATGCTTACTTACGGGCCCTTCCCAACAACGCAGAGAGAAAGAAAATAGAGAAATAATAGAACATGTACAGCACTTAATAATAAATATTATAATAAATATACAATGAGTAAATATAACTTGGCTATATAAACGGGGTAACAGTACAGAGTTGATGTGCAGGGGTACGAAGTAATTGAGGTAGATATGTACATATAACTAGGAATAAAGTGACTAGGAAACAGGATAGATAATAAACAGTAGCAGCAGTGTATGTGATGAGTCGAAAAAGTTAGTGCAAAAAGGGTCAATGCAGATAGTTAAATAGTTAACCTAATAGCCACCTGGACTAACTATTTAGCTGTCTTATGGCTTGGGGGTAGAAGCTGTTCAGGCTCCTGTTGGTTCCAGACAAGCATCAGTATTGCTTGCTGTGCGGTAGTACATTTACATTTACATTTTAGTCATTTAGCAGACGCTCTTATCCAGAGCGACTTACAGTAGTGAATGCATACATTTCATAAATGTTTTTCCCGTACTGGTAGAGAGGGAAGTCTATGACTTCCTTTTTCTTAACTTCCTATGACAGTATACACCCCACTGTAGGACAGCTGTTCACCGTGGTGGGATCATGAGGTCTCTCTAGAGGGCACAAGAAGCCTGTTGGGTTTCACCACACCACGTCAATGAGGATTAGCCATTGATTTACACTGCGATAATCAGCTGGTGTGTCTGTCCTTGCCATTCCTCACTTTGACCAATCAATTAATGGAATTCATTAGTGCCACACTTGGCAACAGAAGACGGAAATAATTGTATCTTATTGGACGAGTTCAGATTGTACCTCCCCTTTTTCTTCTGTTTCGTGCCTACTGAACATGACACAACTAATCCGGTGACCCACTGGGCTACGAAGGCCAACTGTCGCATTTAAAGTAGAAAAAAGCCCATGGTTGTCATATTTGACATCATTCGGAGTCCTGAGTTTTGCTTCTTCTCACAATCACACTTCTCTCTCCTGCCATTCTCCCTCAAAGCCTCCATGTTTAGCTAATGCAATTCAGCAGACATCCCTGTCCCTCCAATGCAGTCATTAGGGCCTAAACCTCTGAATTTAAAGTGTCTCTCGCTCGCTCTGCCCAGTCGTAAATATGCACATGATTGACTGAGAGGTCACAGAGGAAGATGGGAGCCCGGGTGGAGATATATTCACTTCCTGGAGCGAGGAGACACAGCAGGGGGCCTCAGCAAATCATGCGTCAGCGTTGGAACATTCTCCGACGCATGCTGCTACACATCAGAGATGAACAATAAAGAAGCAGAGAGGTGACCAGAGGGACAGGTGAGGGAAGGGGACAGGAAGTGTGTGTGTGTGTGTGTGTGTGCGTGCGTGCGTGTGCGTTCGTGTGCGCGTCTGTGTGTGCACAATGATGGAGCCATGTTCACCATGGAGATCTATTACCCTTTTCAAACTACTGTGCCGAGCTGTACTGTCTTTGGCTGGCCTGGTTACATATCCATCACAGTTGCTGGAACAATGCTGGAAAGGACGAGGCACAATGGTATGGGAGGGGTATATGATGTGGACTGGTGAGTGGTCCATCCTAAATCCTGTCGCATGCTTCCCAGTCGAAACGTGGACTGTCAATTCACGCATATATTATGATGTTTTTTCTGTTTGCGCACACAACATTTTTTTCTTGAGGTAAGTCGAAGTTCGGTAGTCGTAGTCTACGCCCATTCGTCTGCGAATGGTCAACAGTACTACTCCTAGGAAGAGTGGGAACTACGGACAGGATTCTTCAATTAAAGATGGTACTTGGCAGCTAAGAAAGTATTTTTTAAACCTTACGCTTTTGGCTGGATGTGTCTGTGTAGTGCTTACATGCATAATCTGTGAGCAGAATTACTGTCTTGCCTCAATTAAAAGCACAATTCCTAGTTTCAAGCAACTGTTTTCTTTAAGTGGTGCCGCACCATTTTCCTTACATTTCCCCCCACATGGGCCAGCCCACTAGCAAATCGAGTTCTAGCCAATGAGCTTCAGCCCCTCGCATTTGAGTGACAGATAGCAAGAGGCCTGCCCAGCGTTATCCAACGAAGTTGACCAACGGCTCAGTGGACACAGCAGAGCGAGAGAGAGCGCGATAACGTGGTGAACATATCTGCAGATATGTGACGTAGTACACCATTTTCGGGGACCACTTTTGGCTAATGAGTGCTACTCTCAGAACTACTGGCTAAAAAGTATGCAAATGTACTTGAGAATCTCTTCAAGCATCTTAGATGGAAAATTGCGTGTGAAAAATGTCAAAATTAATTACAGATTTCTTGATTTATCTTAGATGTTACTAGCTATGTTGTTGCTATGGCGTCTCAAGAGGGACAAATATTAATATTGCAGTTTTTCAAGTGAGTGAGAATGCAAGGCAAAACAAATTGCTTCGTCTAGCCGAGTTCTGATAGGAGCAAAGCGAACCTAGTATGTGGATGCCATATGTGACCACTTGTGCCAGCAGTCAACTTAATGGCAGCCATGGTTCTCTTGCTCTTCCTTTACCCTTATACAGTGCATTCAGGAAACTATTCAGACCCCTTTACTTTTTTCCACATTTTGTTATGTTACAGCCTTATTCTATAATTGATTACCTAATTTTTTCCCCTCATCAATCTACACACAATACCTCATAATGACAAAGCAAAAACAGGTTTTTAGTATTTTTTGTAAATTATAAAATAAAAATAAATGGAAATATCACATTTACATAAGTATTCAGACCCTTTACTCAGTACCTTGTTGAAGCACCTTTGGCAGTGATTACAGCCTTGAGTCTTCTTGAGTATGACGCTTACAATCTTGGCATACGTGTATTTGGGGAGTTTCTCCCATTCTTCTCAAGCTCTGTCAGGTTGGATTGGGAGCGTCACTGCACAGCTATTTTCAGGTCTCTCCAGAGATGTTCAATTGGGTTCAAGTCTGGGCTATGGCTGGGCCACTCAAGGACATTCAGAGACTTGTCCCGAAGCCACTCCTGGCACATCCCCGAACATCCCCTCGTTGTCTTGGCTGTGTGCTTAGGGTTGTTGTCCTGTTGGAAGGTGAACCTTCGCCCCAATCTGAGGTCCTGAGTGCTTTGGAGCAGGTTTTCATCAAGGATCTCTGTATTTTTCTCTGTTCATCTTTTCCTCAATCTTGACTAGTCTCCCAGTCCCTGCTGCTGAAAAACATCCCCACAGCATGATGATGCCACCATCATGCTTCCCAATAGGGAAGGTGCCAGATTTCTTCCGGACGTGACACTTAGCATGCAGGCTAAAATAGTTAAATCTTGGTTTCATTAGGCCAGAGAATTTTGTTTCTCATGGTCTGACTCCATTAGGTGCCTTTTGGGAAACTCCAAGTGGGCTGTCATGTGTCTTTTACTGAGGAGTGGCTTCCATCTGGCCACTCTACCATAAAGGCCTGATTGGTGGAGTGCTGCAAAGATGGTTGTCCTTCTGGAAGGTTTTCCCATATCCACAGAGGAACTCTGGAGCTCTATCAGAGAGACCATCGGGTTCTTGGTCACCTCCCTGACCAAGGCCCTTCTCCCCCGGTTGCTCAGTTAGGCAGCCAGCTCTAGGAAGAGTCTTGGTGGTTCCAAATTTCTTGCATTTAAGAATAATGGAGGCCACTGTGTTCTTGAGGACCTTCAATGCTGCAGAAATGTTTTGGTACACTTCCCCATCGACACAATCCTGTCTAGGAGCTCTACGGACAATTCCTTAGATTTCATGGTTTGATTTTTACTCTGACATGTACTGTCACCTGTGGGACCTTATACAGACAGGTGCGTGTCTTTCCAAATAATGTCCAATCAACTGAATTTACCACAGGTGGACTCCAATCAAATTGTAGAAACAGCTCAACGACTATCAATGGAAACAGGTTGCACCTGAGCTCAAATTCGAGTCTCATAGCAAAGGGTCTGAATACTTATGTAAATAAGGTATTTCTTTATATATACACTGCTCAAAAAATAAAGGGAACACTAAAATAACACATCCTAAATCTGAATGAATGAAATAATCTTATTAAATACTTTTTCTTTACATAGTTGAATGTGCTGACAACAAAATCACACAAAAATAATCAATGGAAATCCAATTTATCAACCCATGGAGGTCTGGATTTGGAGTCACACTCAAAATTAAAGTGGAAAACCACACTACAGATTGATCCAACTTTGATGTAATGTCCTTAAAACAAGTCAAAATGAGGCTCAGTAGTATGTGTGGCCTCCACGTGCCTGTATGACCTCCCTACAACGCCTGGGCATGCTCCTGATGAGGTGGCGGATGGTCTCCTGAGGGATCTCCTCCCAGACCTGGACTAAAGCATCCGCCAACTCCTGGACAGTCTGTGGTGCAACGTGGCGTTGGTGGATGGAGCGAGACATGATGTCCCAGATGTGCTCAATTGGATTCAGGTCTGGGGAACGGGCGGGCCAGTCCATAGCATCAATGCCTTCCTCTTGCAGGAACTGCTGACACACTCCAGCCACATGAAGTCTAGCATTGTCTTGCATTAGGAGGAACCCAGGGCCAACCGCACCAGCATATGGTCTCACAAGGGGTCTGAGGATCTCATCTCGGTACCTAATAGCAGTCAGGCTACCTCTGGCGAGCACATGGAGGGCTGTGCGAACCCCCAAAGAAATGCCACCCCACACCATGACTGACCCACCGCCAAACCGGTCATGCTGGAGGATGTTGCAGGCAGCAGAACGTTCTCCATGGCGTCTCCAGACTCTGTCACGTCTGTCACATGTGCTCAGTGAGAACCTGCTTTCATCTGTGAAGAGCACAGGGCACCAGTGGCGAATTTGCCAATCTTGGTGTTCTCTGACAAATGCCAAACATCCTGTACGGTGTTGGGCTGTAAGCACAACCCCCACCTGTGGACGTCGGGCCCTCATACCACCCTCATGGAGTCTGTTTCTGACCGTTTGAGCAGACACATGCACATTTGTGGCCTGCTGGAGGTCATTTTGCAGGGCTCTGGCAGTGCTCCTCCTGCTCCTCCTTGCACAAAGGCGGAGGTAGCGGTCCTGCTGCGGGGTTGTTGCCCTCCTACGGCCTCCTCCATGTCCCCTGATGTACTGGCCTGTCTCCTGGTAGCGCCTCCATGCTCTGGACACTACGCTGACAGACACAGCAAACCTTCTTGCCACAGCTCGCATTGATGTGCCATCCTGGATGAGCTGTACTACCTGTGCCACTTGTGTGGGTTGTAGACTCCGTCTCATGCTACCACTAGAGTGAAAGCACCGCCAGCATTCAAAAGTGTCCAAAACATCAGCCAGGAAGCATAGGAAGTGAGAAGTGGTCTGTGGTCCCCACCTGCAGAACCACTCCTTTATTGGGGGTGTCTTGCTAATTGCCTATAATTTCCACCTGTTGTCTATTCCATTTGCACAACAGCATGTGAAATGTATTGTCAATCAGTGTTGCTTCCTAAGTGGACAGTTTGATTTCACAGAAGTGTGATTGACTTGGAGTTACATTGTGTTGTTTAAGTGTTCCCTTTATTTTTTTGAGCAGTATATATATATATATATATATATATATATATATATATAAATATATATATATAAATATAAATTAACGTCCCTTTTTCAGGACCCTGTCTTTCAAAGATAATTTGTAAAAATCCAAATAACTTCATCGATCTTCATCGTAAAAGGTTTAAACATGCTTGTTCAATGCTTGTTCAATGAACCATGCACAATTAATTACCATGCACCTGTGGAACGGTCGTTAACCTGTTGGGGTTAGGGGGCAGTATTTGCACGGCCGGATAAAAAACGTACCCGATTTAATCTGGTTACTACTCCTGCCCAGTAACTACAATATGCATATAATTAGTAGATTTGGATAGAAAACACCCTAAAGTTTCTAAAACTGTTTGAATGGTGTCTGTGAGTATAACAGAACTCATATGGCAGTCAAAACCCTGAGACAAATCCTAACAGGAAATGGAAATCTGTGTGGAATCACTTCAAACCTTTGCCATTGAAACACACAGGGACTTATTAATCATTTAGCACTTCCTAAAGCTTCCACTTGATCTCAACAGTTTTTACAAAGTCGTTTGAGTCTTATATGGTAGAAACTGACCCAAAGAGAGGCTTGGGAAGTTGGTCACAGGGGGAAGGCCATTACTACTGTGACGCGGGCGCCCATGGGAACCCTTTTGTTCCGAAACGTTTAGTAAGACAATACAATCGTCCGCCTTGAATATTATTGAAGCTCTGGTTGAAAAAGGCCCTAAAGATTTATGTTATACAACATTTGACATAGATGTTTGAACGAACGTTAATATATATTTTTTGTACATTCGTGACGACAAGTCCCGCGCGCTTCAGTACATTATGAGTAGCCTTCGGAACGCGCTAACAAGAAGGAACTATTGGTACATAAATTATTAACTTTTTCGAACAAAACTACATTTGTTGTGGACCTGGGATCCCTGGAAGTGCCTTCTGATGAAGATAATCAAAGGTAAGGGAATATTTACAATAGTATATTTGATTTTAGATGGTTCCAAGACGGCGCTAACATGTATCGCCTAGCCTATTTTTCTGAGCATACCACGTCGTTTATTGCAAAGTGTGATTTCCCAGTAAAGTTATTTTTAAATCTGGCAATGCAGTTGCATTCACGAGATGTTAATCTATAATTCTTTGAATGACAATATTACATTTTAACAATGTTTTCGAACAGTAATTTTGTAAATTGTAGCGCTGATTCACCGGAAGCATTTGAGGGAAAATATTTTCTGAACGTCACGCGCCGATGTCAAATGCTGTTTTTATATATAATATGAACTTTATCGAACAAAAAATGGATGTTATGTGTAACATGATGTCCTAGGAGTGTCATCTGATGAAGATTGTCAAAGGTCAGTGCTGCATTTAGCTGTGTTTTGGGTATTTGTGATGCATGTTAGTTGCTTTGAAAATGGCCATGTGATTTTTTTGGCAGGGTAATCTCCTAACATAATCTAATGCTTTGCTTTTGCTGTAAAGCCTTTTTGAAATCAGACAACGTGGTTCGACTCAGGAGAGGTGTATCTATAAAATGGTGTAAAATAGTCATATGTTTGAGAAATTGAAGTTATAGCATATAGAGGTATTTGTATTTTGCGTGACGCGATTCCACTGGCTGTTGAGCGTCCCACGTTCCCAGACAGGTTAAGACACTAACAGCTTACAGACGGTAAGCAATTAAGGTGACACTTATGAAAACTTAGGACACTAAAAAGGCCTTTATACTGACTCTGAAAAACTCAAAAATAAAGATGCCCAGGTTCCCTGCTCAACTGTGTAAACATGCCTTAGGCATGCTGCAAGGAGGCAGGAGGACTGCAGATGTGGCCAGGGCAATACATTTCAATGTCCGTACTGTGAGACGCCTAAGACAGCACTACAGGGAGACAGGACGGACAGCTGATCATTCTCGCAATGGCAGACCATGTGTAACAACACCTGCACAAGATCGGTACATCCGAACATCACACCTGTGGGACAGGTACAGGATGGCAACAACAACTGCGCGAGTTACCCCAGGAATGCACAATCCCTCCATCAATGCTAAGACTGTCTGCAATAGGCTGAGAGAGGCTGGACTGAGGGCTTGTAGGCCTGTTGTAAGGCAGGTCCTCACCAGACATCACCGAAAACAACGTTGCCTATGGTCACAAACCCACCGTCGCTGGACCAGGCAGGACTGGCAAAAAGTGCTCTTCACTGATGAGTCACGGTTTTGTCTCACCAATGGTGATGGTCGGATTTGCGTTTATCATCGAAGGAATGAGCATTACACCGAGGCCTGTACTCTGGAGCGGGATCAATTTGGAGGTGGAGGGTCCGTCATGGTCTTGGCCGGTGTGTCACAGCATCATCGGACTGAGCTTGTTGTCATTGTCATTGTCATTGCAGGCATCTCAACGCTGTGCGTTACATGGAAGGCATCCTCCTCCCTCATGTGGTACCCTTCCTGCAGGCTCATCCTTACATGACCCTCCAGAATGACAATGCAACCAGCCATACTGCTCGTTCTGTGCGTGATTTCCTGCAAGACGGGAATGTCAGTGTTCTGTCATGGCCAGAGAAGAGCCCGGATCTCAATCCCATTGAGCACGTCTGGGACCTGTTGGATTGGAGGGTGAGGGCTAGGGCCATTCCCCCCAGAAATA
Organism: Salmo trutta; assembly: GCF_901001165.1. Taxonomy (NCBI): domain Eukaryota; kingdom Metazoa; phylum Chordata; class Actinopteri; order Salmoniformes; family Salmonidae; genus Salmo; species Salmo trutta. Next base: position 39,103,325 of record NC_042957.1, on the reverse strand, counting down.
AACTTGCAGGTGCCTTGGTGGAAGAGTGGGTTAACATCTCACAGCAAGAACTGGCAAATCTGGTGCAGTCCATGAGGAGGAGATGCAGTGCAGTACTTATTGCAGCTGGTGGACACACCAGATACTGACTGTTACCCCCTTCCCTTTGTTCAGGGACACATTTTTAAATTTCTTTTAGTCACATGTCTGTAGAACTTGTTCAGTTTACGTCTAAGTTGTTGAATTTTGTTATGTTCACACAAATATTTACACATGTTAAGTTTGCTGAAAATCAATGGCATTGACTGTGCGAGGACGTTTCTTTTTTTTGCTGAGTTTATTTATATATACACCTTTCTCAAAACCTGTTTGCTTTGTCATTATGGGGTATTGTGTGTAGATTGATGAGTTGTTTTTTATTTCCACTAGGCTATGAAGGCCAGGCCACACAATTTAGCCAAGGTTGTAAATACGAGGTGTTCATTAAACCAAATTGCAACCATCAAGGTACTGTACATCATCATTTCTAATATACAATATATGCCATTTACCAGATGCTTTTATCCAAAGCGACTTGGATAAATGCATTCATGCATACATCTTACATATATCTCTCTCACATTTTACAATATAATAGGCCTGTAAAATTATATACGTTATGCTGTCCAGGATCATCACCAGGACCAGGCTTTTGGTTCAGCCACCAAATCTTTTGCACTACTACGATGGGGTGAAAAAACAAATTGTCAGGTGAATGTGCCACTTACTTCATAGAACCGTGGTTACGTGAAACTCCCAAAGTCATCCCACCGTTATAATAAATATATAGCAATTGCCGTATGTGGTCTACTAGATGATAATTTCAGCACTGTTTTGATAGGGACAGCGCCATTGAGCTGCTTTGAGACAAGCATGGGAACTTGTCTTGATAAATCAATCAATGTCAGATTTTTGTTTTCACTGAATCTCGGTATTGACATTTGGTTACAATTAGGCTGGGAAATGTTGGTTCAGTTAAGTTGAGTGCTCATGATCATTAGTTTAGTAACTGAAAGCAATGCAGAAATTCTCAACACACACTTCCCTGATGTTTTCCTGAACTTTCCAATACTCTTGAAATTGTAGGCTACTTATTTTAATTAAATGTTATCGTAACAGTAGGCCTACCTATGCAATGACCTCATATGGTGTTACTGTCCACAATCCATTACATTAATAATATGAACTGTTGATTATTTGGCCTTGGGAAGAGCACAGTGCATGGAAGAAAACATAGTTGCAGGAATGGGTGCTGGAAGTGCTGCTGAATAAATTGCAATACAGTTGCAAAATTATAAAATGAAGTCAGTACAGAAATAAATGAAATTATTGAACATTCTACATCAGAGAGCATAATGTAGCAACAGAGGATCAATAGCTTTAAAAAAATAAATAATGTTTTCTCACATCAGGAGCGCATATAGGCCTACAGTTGGGAAGCCTGCAATTGGGCTGCCTGCATGCAAATATCAAACAGCTGATTGTTGAGTTGTGGCTGTCAACGTGGCTGTCAATGAACAGCAGGCAGCAGCTAAAAGGCCTTCCACAATATTTCAAAATATAATCGCAGGAAAAAACTGTTTGGATGAGTGAGTGCCACTGGAAAGCTGGTGGAATTTAATTTCCTCCTCATATTGGCCTATGCTATTAGTTGCATTTAAGACAGGGTCTTTCTTTTTATTGGTCTCAATATGTCAGTGTCAGAGTAGCCTGTTATTTGTGTGGTTGAATTATATATTTAAGATGATATGCATGCAGTGCTATATTTTAAAGTTGAAGACCCTGGTCTTCGAAGCTGAGCCCTGAATGTTATGAAAAGCTAATGACGCCCCCGATGATGTCCCTAATAATACTGCTAACTGTAGCATTATTTTTATTTCAGGCATTAACACTATTTGATCACATTGAGGGACTAAACCAAAACCATTTTAAGATTAGGGTCTAGCGCCACCCAGTGTTTCTTTATGCAATTTACACATATTCTGTATTTTGTAAGACCACCAGTATTTCCCTACAGTTGTCAGTGTCTCACCATCACCACAAGATGTCTCTTCAGATTCATGCTGAAACAATTTTAACTAGGTGGTGTGGTCCTGTGTGGCTCAGTTGTTGCAAAGTTGTGGATTCAATTCCTGTAAGGATTACATACACAAAGGCAGATGCTTTGGACAAAAGTGTATTCTTATCATCATACATTATGACATATATATTTACTGAGAGGTTAGGGTCTAAAATTACGTCAGTTTATAGAGAGAGTCGTGGGTTTCCATGGCAGACCAGCCTCACACTAGCCTAAAATCAGAATGCGCAATGACAAGCGTCAGCTGGAGAAGTGTAATACTCACCGCCATTGGACTCTGGAGCAATGGAATCCCAAATCTCTGGAGTGATTAATCACGCTTCACCACCTGGCAGTCCGATGAATGAATCTGGGTTTGGCGGATGCCAGGAGAACGCTGCCCCAAAGCTTAGTGCCAACTGTAAAGATTGGTGGAGGAAGGGGCTGTTTTATTTCTTATTTTTGTTAAGTTTAGTCACATAATTTCTCAGTTTGCAGTATGTCAAGCCAGTCATGTGCAGCCAGACTTATTAGCCACTCCTTTTGCCCCATCTCTTTCAACCATACAGTTTTTCAATTCTTCATCAATCCATGGAGCCTTAACAGTTCTAGCATTTTGTTTTTTTAACAGGTGCATGTTTATCAATAATTCGATGAAGCAATTTCATAAATTCATCAAGTGCAGAGTCTGGATGATCCTTATTCATCACATAAGACAAACAAATATGTTTAAGATGATTCTTAACATCATCCACAAGAGTGTTTTGCATGATCTCTTATACACTATTTTAGGCCCAGCTTTTGGAGATTTGGCTTTCCTGGATATAGCCACTATATATTGATCACTGCATCAAATGGGTATGGATACAGCTTTAGAACAAAGTTCTACAGTATTAGTAAAAATGTGATCAATACATGTGCATTATCTGGTTCCTGTAGTGTTTGTAAACAGCCTGGTATGCTGATTAATAACCTGAACCAGATTACAGGCACTGGCTACAGTGAGAAGCTTCCTCTTGAGTGGACAGCTTAACGTAAACTAGTCAATATTCAGGTCCCCAACAAAGTAGGTCCAGTCTGTTCACATCACATACACCATCAAGCATTTAATACATATTATTTAGATACTGACTGTAAGCAGTTGGTGGCCTATAGCAACACATCAAAATAAAAGGCTTTAGATGGGCCAGGTGAACCTGCAACCACAAAACTTCAATAGCACTTGACATAAGATCTTCTCTAAGCATGACAGGGATATATATGCCTCTGAATGAATATATATATATATATATATATATATATATAGAGCAACACCTCCCCCTCAAGCATTCCTGTATCTTCTATAGATGTCATATCCTTGTATTGCTATTGCTGTATCATCAAATGAATTACCTAAGTGAGTCTCAGAAATAGCTAACATATGAATGTTATCAGATGTTAGCAAGTTATTGATATCCTTAACCTTATTTCCAAGTGTACATATATTAATTTGGGCTATTTTCAACCCTTTCTGCGGTAGTTTATCAGAGATAGACATAATATGGAAAAGAGCAAACAAAGCAAGAGAAAAAATATATACATTCTGCAGTGTATTAGTCAGTTGGTTTGTGTGCTGTGGGGTTGAAGCTACGAACCCATAGGCTTGGCTCTCTCATCCCTTCCAGGCTTTTGGGAGGGAGGGTGGACAATAAGCCTGTCATAAAGGATGTAAGCAATGTCCTTACGCACTCTGGAAGCTTCAGCTTCAGGATAGTCCTCGTTGAGGAAGATGTACATTCCTCTCAAGTTCTTGGCTCTGTCCAAAACAGCTACCTTGTCCTTAAACCTCAGGAACTTGACACTATTGGCCAGGGTCTGTCACCTGGGCCGGTGGGGAGTTTTCCAGTCCTTTGGGCGTGCTCCATCTCAATCTTCAGTTTCTCAGAGATCATTTCCCTCACGTTGTCCTCAGACTCCGTCCAGGTCTCGTGGAGATTCTGCAATCAGGTCCACAGACATGTTGTTCAGCCTTGATTGTCCCTCAAGATAATCAGACTTCTCAGTCATTGTTATCATGGATCCATATACAAAATTGATGTCCTCTAGTGTTTAATCTCTCAGGTCATTAACAGCTGGATTTCATGATGGCGCCAGAGGGGATGGCTGCCGTCTTATCGGCTCTTAACCAACCATGCTATTTTTTATTTTTCGCGTTGTTCGTAACTTGTTTTGTACATAATGTTGCTCCTACCGTCTCTTATGACCGAAAAAAGCTTCTGGACATCAGAACTGCGATTACTCACCTCAGATTAGACTGAGAGTTATTTTTCAATGAGTCGGAGGGGAGGGATATACTACAGACACCAGACCAGGCCTGATCCCCGTCATTTGCTGGAGAAGGACACCGAGATTTTGCGGAAAAAGATCAGGGTGCCTTGTGAGGATCAGGCGACGAGTGGCTAATCTGCCTTTGGCTTCCGTCCTGATAGCTAATGTTCAATCGCTGTCAAATAAATGGGACGAACTGGAAGCACGTATATCCTACCAATATCTTATGTTTCACCAAGTCGTGGCTGAATGATAACATTGAGAACATATAGACTCTATTGGCAGGATAGCAGCAGCCTCTGGTAAGACACAGGGTGGGGGCCTATGCATATATGTAAACAATATCTAAGGAAGTCTCGAGGCTTTGCTCACCTGAGGTAGAGTATCTCATGATAAGCTGTAGACCATACTATCTACCTAAAGAGTTTTAATCATATTTTTCATAGCTGTCTACATACCACCACAGACTGATGCTGGAACTAAAACTGCACTCAATGAGCTGTATACCTCCATAAGCAAACAGGAAAACACTCATCCAGAGGCGGCGCTCCTAGTGGCCGGGGACTTTAATGCAGGGAAACTTAAATCAGTTTTACCTAATTTCTATCAGCAAGTTAAATGTGCAACCAGAGGCAAAACAATTCTAGACCACCTTTACTCCCCACACAGAGACGTGAACAAACTTCTCCCTAGCCCTCCATTTGGCAAATCTCTCCATAATTTTATCCTCCGGACGCCTGCTTACAAGCAAAAGTTAAAGCAGGAAGCAACAGTGACTCGGTCTATAAAAATGTGGTCAGATGAAGCAGATGCTAAACTACAGGGCTGTTTTGCTAGCGCAGACTGGAATATTTTCCAGTATTCTTCCAATGGCATTGAGGAGTACACCACATCAGTCACTGGCTTTATCAATAAGTGCATTGAGGACATTGTCCCCACAGGCTGTACGCACATACACCAACCAAAAGCCATGGATTACAGGCAGGTAGAACTGCCACTTTCAAGGAGCGGGACTCTAACCCGGAAGCTTATAAGAAATCCCACTATGCCCTCTGATGAACCATCAAACAGGCAAAGCGTCAATACAGGACCAAGATCAAATCGTACTACACCGGGTCTGACGCTCGTCGGATGTGGCAGGGCTTGCAAACTATTACAGACTACAAAGGGAAGCACAGCCGAGAGCTACCAAGAAACACAAGCCTACCAGACAAGCTAAATAACTGATAATGCTCGCTTCAAGGCAAGTAAAACTGAAACATGCATGAGAGCATCAGCTGTTCAGGATGACTGTGATCAACTCTCCGTAACCGATGTGAGTAAGACCTTGAAACAGGGCCAGACGGATTACCAGGATGTGTACTCCAAGCATGCGCTGACCAACTGGCAAGTGTCTTCACTGACATTTTCAACCTCTACCTGTATATGTCTGTAATACCAACATTTTCAAGCAGACCACCATAGTCCCTTTGCCCAAGAACACGAATGTAACCTGCCTAAATGATAACCGACCCATAGCACTCACATCTGTAGCCATGAAATGCTTTGAAGGGCTGGTCATGGCTCACATCAACACCATTATCCCAGAAACCCTAGACTCACTCCAATTTGCATACCGCAACAAAAAATCCACAGATGATGCCATCTCTATTGCCCTCCACACTGCCCTTTCACACCTGGACAGAAGGAAGACCTACAGTATGTGAGAATGCTATTCACTGACTACAGCTCAGCGTTCAGCACCCTCAAAGCCCTCAAAGCTATCACTAAGCTAAGGACCCTGGGACTAAACACCTCCCTCTGCAACTGGATCCTGGATTTCCAAATGGGCCACCCCCAGGTGGCAAGGGTAGGTAACAACTCATCCACCACGCTGATCCTCAACACGGGGGCCCCTCAGGGGTGTGCTTGCTCAGTCCCCTCCTGTTCTCCCTGTTCACTCATGACTGCACGGCCAGGCACGACTCCAACACCATCATTAAGTTTGCTGATAACACAACAGTGGTAGGTGCAAGGACAACAATGTCCTTGCACCTACCACCTACCATGTGGTGCAAGGACAACAACCTCACCCTCAACGTGATCAAGACAAAGGAGATGATTGTGGACTACAGGAAAAGGAGAACCGAGCATGCCCTCATTCTCATCGACGGGGCTGTAGTGGAGCAGGTTGAGAGCTTCAAGTTCCTTGGCGTCCACATCACCAACAAACTAACATGGTCCAAGCACACCAAGACAGTCGTGAAGAGGGCACAACAAAACCTATTCCCCCTCAGGAGACTGAAAAGATTTGGCATGGGTCCTCAGATCCTCAAAAGGTTCTACATCTGCACCATCGATAGCATCCTGATGGGTTGCATCATTGCCTGGTATGGCAACCGCTCGGCCTCCGACCGCAAGGCATTACAGAGGGTAGTGCGTACCCCCCAGTACATCACCTGGGCCAAGCTTCCAACCATCCAGGACCTCTATACCAGGCAGTTTCAGAGGAAGGCCCTACAAATGGTCAAAGAGTCTAGCCACCCAAGTCATAGACTGTTCTTTCTGCTACCGCACGGTAAGCGGGACCGGTGCGCCGGTCCAAGAGGCTTCTAAACAGCTTCTACCCCCAAGCCATAAGACTCCTAAATTGCTAATTAAATGGCTACCCAGACTATTTGCATTGCCCCCCCCACCCTTCTACGCTGCTGCTACTATGTTATTATCTATGCATATTTAACTCTAACTACATGTACATATTACCTCAATTACCTCAATTACCTCGACACCAGTGCCCCCACACATTGACTCTGTACCGGTAACCCCTGTATATAGCACCGCTATTGTCATTTACTGCTGCTCTTTAATTATTTGTTATTGTTATTTATTTTGTATTTTCTTAAAACTACATTGTTGGTTAAGGGCTTATTCGGCACATGTGACAATTAAAATTTGATATGAGTGACTCACAGATTGCTGTCATCTTGAGGTTCCCCTGTTTAAAGTAATCAAGCGGACCCTGGGAGAACTGCAAACTGTTCTTCAGGTCCTGGATCTCTCTGGTCAGGTTGTCCATTATTTTATAACTTGACTCCACCAGTATTTGGACACAACACTTGAAGCTATTTTCTTGTTGATGTAACAACTGCTTGTTTAACTCTTTTTTTTATTTATTTTTAATATCCTTCACCTGTGATAGAGAGACACCACTGTCCTCAACGGTACTCCCGCCGGCTTTGGTCGATAATATTCCAACCGGACAATAACGTATTCATTACAAAGGAAAAAGAAGGAGCGGCGCGCCAAACGTGCCCACGCAGTAAACAACTCACTGGTCCCAGGCAGTCCACTCATTGACTGAGCTCCTATTTACTGCCCAGTAACAGGTGAAGGATGAAACACGTTTCTAAAGGCTGTTGACAGCCAATGGAAGCCTTAGGAAGTGCAACGTGACCCCACAGACAGTGTAGTTTCGATAGGGATTCAAAAGAAGAACTACAATTCTCAGATTTCCCACTTCCTGGTTGGATTTTTCTCAGGTTTTTGCCTGCCATATGAGTTATGTTATACTCACATACATCATTCAAACAGTTTTAGAAACTTCAGAGTGTTTTCTATCCAGATCTACTAATAATATGCAAATATTTGACTCTGGGCCCAAGTATTAGGCAGTTTACTCTGGGCACGCTTTTCATCCGAAAATGAAAATACTGTCCCCTATACCTTAAAAAGTTAAGATAGTTATCATTGTTTTAGTTTACTGCGGAGCCTCTAGTCCCACTCTTCATGCCTCAGATTCCTCCTTTTTCCCACCCCCCACACATGCAGTGACCTCACCCAGTATAACCAGCGTGTCCAGAGATGCAACCTCTCTTATCATCACTCAGTGTGTCACGGGTGTGACATGGGGTGGGCATTCTATGTTTTGTAGCTGATTGGGAATCATACTTAGGCAGCCCTTTTTCCCTCCTTCAGTGTGGGATCTTGTTTTTGTATAGGTCAGTAAAGCCTGCAGAACGTGATGTTCGTTTTCCTTTGTTTGTTGTTTTGATTTAGTGTTCTGAGTTATAATAAATATTAATCATGAGCACTTACCACGCTGCACCTTGGTCTCCTCTCTACGATGATCATCACACAGTGCCTGGGCTTACCTCCACTGTACCCGCACCCCACCATACCCCTGTCTGCACATTATGCCCTGAATCTATTCTACCATGCCCAGAAATCTGCTCCTTTTTTCTCTTTCCCCAGCGCACTAGACTACCAGTTTTGCTTGCCTTAAACTGTACCCTCATCCTACTCCTCCTCTGTTCCTCGGGTGATGTGGAGGTTATCCCAGGCCCTGTGTGTCCCAGGAGCTCTCATTTGTTGACTTATGTAATCGAAAAAGCCTTGGTTTCATGCATGTTAACATCCGAAGCCTCCTCCCTAAGTTTGTTTTACTCACTGCTTTAGCACACTCCGCTCCCTGATGTCCTTGCCGTGTCTGAATCCTGGCTTAGGAAGGCCACCAAAAATTCTGAGCTTTCCATACCCAACTACAAAATTTTCCATCAAGATAGAACTGCCAAAGGGGGAGGAGTTGCAATCTACTGCAGAGATAGCTTGCAAAGTTCTGTCATACTTTCCAGGTCTATGCCCAAACAGTTCGAGCTTCTAATTTAAAAAATGTATCTCTCCAGAAATAAGTCTCTCACTGTTGCCGCCTGTTATGGACCCCCCTCAGCTCCCAGCTGTGCCCTGGACATCATATGTGAATTGATTGCCCCCATCTATCTTCAGAGTTCGTTCTGTTAGGTGACCTAAACTGGGATATGCTTAACACCCCAGCAGTCCTACAATCTAAGCTAGATGCCTTCAATCTCACACAAATTATCAAGGAAACCACCAGGTACAACCCTAAATCCGTAAACATGGGCACCCTCATAGATATTATCCTGACCAACTTGCCCTCTAAATACACCTCTGCTGTTTTCAATCAGGATCTCAGCGATCACTGCTTCATTGCCTGCATCCGCTATGGGTCTGCTGTCAAACAACCACCCCTCATCACTGTCAAATGATCCCTAAAACACTTCTGCGAGCAGGCCTTTCTAATCGACCTAGCCTGGGTATCCTGGAAGGATATTGACCTCATCCCGTCAGTCGAGGATGCCTGGTTGTTCTTTAAAAGTAATTTCCTCACCATCTTAAATAAGCATGCCCCTTTCAAAAAATGTAGAACTAAGAACAGATATAGCCCTTGCTTCACTCCAGACCTGACTGCCCTTGACAAGCATAAAAACATCCTCTGGTGGACTGCAATAGTATCGAATAGTCCCCGCGATATGCAACTTTTCAGAGAAGTCAAGAGACAATACACGCAGTCAGTCAGGAAAGCAAAGGCTAGCTTTTTGAAACAGAAATTTGCATCCTGTAGCTCTAACTCCAAAACGTTTTGTGACACTGTAAAGTCCATGGACAACAAGAGCACCTCCTCCCAGCTGCCCACTGCACTGAGGCTAGGTAACACGGTCACCACCGATAAATCCATGATAATCGAAAATTTAAATTAGCATTTCTCTACGGCAGGCCATGCTTTCCTCCTGGCTACCCAACCCCGGCCAACAGCTCCGCACCCACGCAGCTACTTTCCCAGCTTCTCCTTCACCCAAATACAGACAGCAGATGTTCTGAAATAGCTATAAAACCTGGACCCGTACAAATCAGCTGGGCTAGACAATCTGGACCCTATCTTTCTAAAAATATCAACCACCATTGTTGCAACCCCTATTACTAGTCTGTTCAATCTCTCTTTCGTACTGTCCGAGATCCCTAAAGATTGGAAAGCTGCTGCAGTCATCCCCCTCTTCAAAGGGGGTGACACTCTAGACCCAAACTGTTATAGACCTATATCCATCCTGCCCTGCCTTACTAAAGTCTTCTAAAGCCAAGTTAATAAACAGATCACTGACCATTTAGAATCTCACCGTACCTTCTCCGCTGTGCAATCCGGTTTCCGAGCTGGTCATGGGTGCACCTCAGCCACGCTCAAGGTACTAAACGATATCATAACCGCCATCGATAAAAGACAGTACTGTGCAGCTATTTTCATCGACCTGGCCAAGGCATTCGACTCTGTCACCGTATTCTTATCGGCAGACTCAATAGCCTTGTTTTCTCAAATGACTGCCTCGCCTGGTTCACCAACTACTTCGCAGACAGAGTTCAGTGTGTCAAATTGGAGGACCTGTTGTCTGGACCTCTGGCAGTCTCCATGGGGGTGCCACAGGGTTCAATTCTCGGGCCGACTCTTTTCTCTGTATATATCAACGATGTCGCTCTTGCTGCGGGTGATTCCCTGATCCACCTCTACGCAGACGACACCATTCTGTATACATCTGACCCTTCTTTAGACACTGTTAACGAACCTCCAAACAAACTTCAGTGCCATACAACACTCCTTCCGTGGCCTCCAACTGCTCTTAAACACTAGTAAAACTAAATGCATGCTTTTCAACCATTCGCTGCCCGCACCCGCCCGCCCGACCAGCATCACTACTCTGGATGGCTCTGACCTAGAATATATGGACAACTACAAATACCTAGGTGTCTGGCTAGACTGTAAACTCTCCTTCCAGACTCATATCAAACATCTCCAATCCAAAATCAAATCTAGAATCGGCTTTCTATTTCACAACAAAGCCTCCTTCACTCCAAACTTACCCTAGTAAAACTGATTATCCTACCAATCCTCGACTTTGGCGATGTCATCTACAAAATAGCTTCCAATACTCTACTCAGCAAACTGGATGCAGTCTATCACAGTGCCATCTGTTTTGTTACCAAAGCACTGGTCACGATAACAACACCCACCCGTAGCACGCTCTCCAGCAGGTATATCTCACTGGTCATCCCTTCCATCCTTTTCTTCCAGTTCTCTGCTTCCAGTGACTGGAACGAATTGCAAAAATCGCTGAAGCTGGAGACTTACATTTCCCTCACTAACTTTAAACATCAGCTATCTGAGCAGCTAACCGACCGCTGCAGCTGTACATAGTCCATCTGTAAATAGCCCACCCAATCTACCTACCTCATCCCAATATTGTTTTTATTTACTTTTCTGCTCTTTTGCACACCAGTATCACTACTTGCACATCATCATCTGCTCATCTATCACTCCAGTGTTAATCTGCTAAATTGCAATTACTTTGCTACTATGGCCTATTTATTTGCTTACCTCCTTATGCCATTTGCACACAATGTATATAGACTTTCTTTTTTTCTATTGTGTTATTGACTGCACGCTTGTTTATTCCATGTGTATCGCTGTGTTGTTGTTTTTGTCGTACTGCTTTGCTTTATCTTGGCCAGGTCACAGTTGTAAATGAGAATTTTTTCTCAACTAGCTTACCTGGATAAATAAAGGTGAAATAAAATAAAAAATAAACATCAGCCGATGTCACAAAGCGCTGTACAGAAACCCAGCCTAAAACCCCAAATAGCAAGCGATGCAGATGTAGAAACATGGTGGCGAGGAAAAACTCCCTAGAAAGGCTGGAACCTAGGAAGAAACCTAGAGAGGAACCAGGCTCTGAGGGGTGGTCAGTCCTCTTCTGGCTGTGTCGAGTGGAGATTATAACAGAACATGGCCCAGATGTTCAAACGTTCATAGATGACCAGCAGGGTCAGAAAATAATAATCACAGTGGTTATAGAGGGTGTAACAGGTCAGCACCTCAGGAGTAAATGTCAGTTGGCTTTTCATAGTCGATCATTCAGAGTTAGAGACAGCAGGTGCGGTAGAGCGAGAGTCCAAAACAGTAGGTCCGAGACAAGGTAGCACGTCTAGTGAACAGGTCAGGGTTCCATAGCCGCAGGCAGAACAGTTGAAACTGGAGCAGCAGTATGACCAGGTGGACTGTGGACATCAAGGAGTCATCAGGCTAGGTAGTCCTGAGGTATGGTCCTAGGGTTCAGGTCCTCCGAGAGAAGAGAGAGAGAGAGAAAGAGAGATAAAGAGAGAGAGAATTAGAGGGAACATACTTAAATTCACACAGGACACCGGATAAGACAGGAGAAATACTCCAGATATAACAGACTGGCCCTAGTCCCCTGACACATGAACTATTGCAACATAAATACTGGAGGCTGAGACAGGGGTGGTCGGGAGACACTGTGGTCCTGTCCGACGGTACTCCCGGACAGAGCCAAACCGGCAGGATATAACCCCACCCACTTTGCCAAAGCACAGCCCCCACACCACTATAGGGATATCTTCAACCACCAACCTACTACCCTGAGACAAGGCCAAGTATAGCCCACGAAGATCTCCCCCACGGCACAAACCCAAGGTCTTGTGACTGTCGCAGGGAAGATTGAAAACAACAACAACAAAGAGCAGGGATCTAGACAGCCACAAGCCCGGGACAATCCATGGTCCCAGCCACAATGGATAATCATGCCGCGGGCTACGTTCAAGCCCTCAAGAAAACCCTGCTAGATTGATAGGCAGCTAGCTAGCAGCAGTGTCTGGATAATATGTGTGAAATGCTTGATAATATATGTTATATCAACAGAGAAGTATATTTTCTGGGTGATTTAAATATTGACTGGCTCTCATCAAGCTGCCCACTCAAGAAAAACGTCAAACTGCTGTAACCAGTGCCTGCAACCTGGTTCAGGTTGTCAGTCAACATACCAGGGTATTTACAAACAGCACAGGAATAGAATCATAATCATGTAATGATCACATCTTTACTAATGCTGGATAAATTTGCCTTAAAGCAGTATCCAAATCAGTAGGATGTAGTGATCACGATATAAACTCAGCAAAAACAGAAACGCCCTCTCACTGTCAACTGCATTTATTTTCAGCAAACTTAACATGTGTAAATATTTGTATGAACATAACAAGATTCAACAACTGAGACATAAACTGAACAAGTTACACAGACATGTGACTAACAGAAATTGAATAATGTGTCCCTGAAGAAAGGGGGGGTCAAAATCAAAAGTAACAGTCAGTATCTGGTATGGCCATCAACTGCATTAAGTACTGCAGTGCATCTCCTCCTCATGGACTGCACCAGATTTGCCAGTTCTTGCTGTGAGATGTTACTCTACTCTTCCACAAAGGCACCTGCAAGTTCCTGGACATTTCTGGGGGGAATGGCCCTAGCCCTCACCCTCCGATTCAACAGGTCCCAGACGTGCTCAATGGGATTGAGATCCAAGCTCTTAGCTGGCCATGGCAGAACACTGACATTCCTGTCTTGCAGGAAATCACACACAGAACGAGAAGTATGGCTGGTGGCATTGTCATGCTGGAGGGTCATGTCAGGATGAGCCTTCAGGAAGGGTACCACATGAGGGAGGAGGATGTCTTCCCTGTAACGCACAGCGTTGATATTGCCTGCAATGACAACAAGCTCAGTCCGATGATGCTGTGACACATCTCCACAGACCATGACGGACCCTCCACCTCCTCCACCTCCAGAGTACAGGCCTTGGTGTAACGCTCATTCCTTTGACAATAAACGCAATTCCTACCATCACCCCTGGTGAGACAAAACCGTGACTCATCAGTGAAGCAAACATTTTGCCAGTCCTGTCTGGTCCAGCAACAGTGGGTTTGTGCCCATAGGCGACGTTGTTGCCGGTGATGTCTGGTGAGGACCTGCCTTACAACAGGCCTACAAGCCCTCAGTCCAGCCTCTCTTGGCCTATTGAGGAAAGTCTGAGTTGATGGAGGGATTGTGCATTGCTGGTGTAACTCGGGCAGTTGTTGTTGTTGCCATCCTGTACCTGTCCCGCAGGTGTGGTGTTCGGATGTACCGATCCTGTGCAGATGTTGTTACACGTGGTCTGCCACTGCGAGGATGATCAGCTATCCGTCCTGTCTCCCTGTAGTGCTGTCTTAGGTGTCTCACAGTACGGACATTGCAATTTATTGCCCTGGCCACATCTGCAGTCCTCATGCCTCCTTGCAGCATGCCTAAGGCATATTCACGCAGATAAGCAGAGACCCTGGGCATCTTTCTTTTGGTGTTGTTCAGAGTCAGTAGAAAGGCCTCTTTAGTGTTCTAAGTTTTAATAACTGTGACCATAATTGCCTACCGTCTGTAAGTTGTTAGTGTCATAATGACCGTTCCACAGGTGCATGTTCATTAATTGTTTGTGGTTCATTGAACAAGCATGGGAAACAGTGTTTAAACCCTTGAAAATGAAGATCTGTGAAGTTATTTGGATTTTTACGAATTATCATTGAAAGACAGGGTTCTGAAAAAGAGAAATTTATTTTTTTGTTTAATAGCCATATCTAGGAAAACCAAAGTTCCAAAGACTGGGCCTAATATAGTGTATAAGAGGTCATACAATACGTTTTGTATTGATTCACATGATGATGATGTAAATAATATTTGCTGGTCTGTTTTACATTTACATTTACGTAATTTAGCAGACACTCTTATCCAGAGCGATTTACAAATTGGTGCATTCACCTTATGATATCCAGTGCAACAACCACTTTACAATAGTACATCTATATCTTTTGGGGGGGGGGGGGTTAGAAGGATTACTTACTTCTATCCCAGGTATTCCTTAACCTGTTAGGGTATAGGGGCAGTATTGAGAATTTTTGAAAAAATATGTGCCCATTTTTAACTGCCTATTACACCAACTCAGAAGCTAGAATATGCATATTATTGTTCAGGTTTGGATAGAAAACACCCTAAAGTTTCAAAAACTGTTTGAATGGTGTCTGTGAGTATAACAGAACTCATTTGGCAGGCAAAACCCTGAGACAGATTCTGACAGGAAGTGGATACCTGATGTGTTGAATTGACTTTGAGCCTATGCCATTGAAAAACAAAGGGGGTTAGGAATATTCTGGCACTTCCTATTGCTTCCACAAGATGTCCCCAGCCTTTACAAAGTGTTTTGAGTATTCTACTCTGAGATCTGACCGAATAAGAGTCATGGAACGTGATGGCCCATTACTCACCTGGCGCGCGAGTTGATGGTGGGTACTCTCATTCCGAAACGTTTTAAAAGAGAACCCAATGGTCCGCCTTGAATTTTATTCATGTTCTGGTTAAAAAAGGCCCTAATGATTTATGCGATACAACGTTTGACATGTTTGAACGAACGGAAATATATTTTTTCCGTTCTTGAAGTGAAGTGAAGTCCGGCTGGCTTAGATCATGTGCTACAACACGGAGGTTTTTGGATATAAATTATGAGCTTTTTTGAACAAAACTACATTCGTTATGGACCTGGGACTCTTTGGAAGTGACATCTGATGAAGAGAATCAAAGGTAATGGATTATTTACATAGTATTTTCGATTTTAGATCTCTCCAACATGGCGGTTAGTCTGTATCGCAATGCGTATTTTTCTGGCGCAGTGCTCAGATTATTGCAAAGTGTGATTTCCCAGTAAGGTTAATTTTAAATCTGGCAAGTCCATTGCGTTCAAGAAATGTAAATCTATAATTCTTTGAATGACAATATAATATTTTACCAATGTTTTCTAATATTAATTAATTATTTTGTTGTCATGACTTGACTGCCGGTATTGGAGGGAAACGATTTCCTGAACATCAACGCCATAGTAAAACGCTGTTTTTAGATATAAATATGAACTTGATAGAACTAAAAATGCATGCATTGTCTAACATAATGTCCTAGGAGTGTCATCTGATGGTGATTGTAAAAGGTTAGTGCATAATTTTAGCTGATTTTATGGTTTTGGTGACGCCTGTCTTTGAATCGAAAATGCATTACACACAGCTATTTTCAATGTACTCTCCTAACATAACCTAACTTTATGCTTTCCCCGTAAAACCTTTTTGAAATCGGAAAACGTGGTTAGATTAAGGAGATGTTTATCTTTCAAAGGCTGTAAGTTAGTTGTATGTTTGAGAAATCTGAATTTTGACATTTATTTGGTTTCAAATTTGCCGCTCTTGAAATGCACCTGCTGTTGATAGGGTGCGCCACGGGGGGCACGCTAACGTCCCACATAGCCCCAAGAAGTTAAAGAGGTGGGGTTTCAGGTGTCTACGGAAGGGGGTGATTGACTCCGCTGTCCTGGCGTCGTGAGGGAGCTTGTTCCGCCATTGGGGTGCCAGGGCAGCGAACAGTTTTGACTGGGCTGAGCGGGAACTGTGCTTCCGCAGAGGTAGGGGGGCCAGCAGGCCAGAGGTGGATGAACGCAGTGCCCTTGTTTGGGTGTAGGGCCTGATCAGAGCCTGAAGGTACGGAGGTGCCGTTCCCCTCACAGCTCTGTAGGCAAGCACCATGGTCTTGTAGCAGATGCGAGCTTCAACTGGAAGCCAGTGGAGTGTGCGGAGGAGCGGGGTGACGTGAGAGAACTTGGGAAGGTTGAACACCAGACGGGCTGTGGCGTTCTGGATGAGTTGTAGGTGTTTAATGGCACAGGCAGGGAGCCCCGCCAACAGGGAGTTGCAGTAATCCAGACGGGAGATGACAAGTGCCTGGACTAGGACCTGCGCCGCTTCCTGTGTAAGGCAGGGTCGTACTCTGCGAATGTTGTATAGCATGAACCTACAGGATTGGGTCACCGCCTTGATGTTAGCGGAGAACGACAGGGTGTTGTCCAGGGTCACGCCGAGGCTCTTAGCACTCTGGGAGGAGGACACAATGGAGTTCTCCACCGTGATGGCGAGATCATGGAAAGGGCAGTCCTTCCCCGGGAGGAAGAGCAGCTCCGTCTTGCCGAGCTTCAGCTTGAGGTGGTGATCCGTCATCAACACTGATATGTCTGCCAGACATGCAGAGATGCGATTCACCACCTGGTTATCAGAAGGGGGAAAGGAGAAGATTAATTGTGTGTCGTCTGCGTAGCAATGATAGGAGAGACCATGTGAGGATATGACAGAGCCAAGTGACTTGGTGTATAGCGAGAATAGGAGAGGGCCTAGAACTGAGCCCTGGGGGACACCAGTGGTGACGGCACGTGGTGCAGAGACGGAATCTCGCCACGCCACCTGGTAGGAGCGACCTGTCAGGTAGGACGCAATCTAAGAGTGAGCCGCGCCGGAGATACCCAACTCGGAGAGGGTGGAGAGGAGGATCTGATGGTTCACAGTATCAAAGGCAGCAGATAGGTCTAGAAGGATGAGAGCAGAGGAGAGAGAGTTAGCTGTAGCAGTGCGGAGAGCCTCCGTGACACAGAAAAGAGCAGTCTCAGTTGAATGACCAGCCTTGAAACCTGACTGATTTGGATCAAGAAGGTCATTCTGAGCGAGATAGCAGGAGAGCTGGCCAAGGACGGCACGTTCAAGAGTTTTGGAGAGAAAAGAAAGAAGGGATACTGGTCTGTAGTTGTTGACATCGGAGGGATCGAGTGTAGGTTTTTTGAGAAGGGGTGCAACTCTCACTCTCTTGAAGACGGAAGGGACGTAGCCAGCGGTCAAGGATGAGTTGATGAGCGAGGTGAGGTAAGGGAGAAGGTCTCCGGAAATGGTCTGGAGAAGAGAGGAGGGGATAGGGTCAAGCGGGCAGGTTGTTGGGCGGCCGGCCATCACAAGATGCAAGATTTCATCTGGAGAGAGAGGGGAGAAAGAGGTCAAAGCATAGGGTAGGGCAATGTGAGCATGACCAGCGGTGTCGTTTGACTTAACAAACGAGGATCGGATGTCGTCGACCTTCTTCTCAAAATGGTTGACGAAGTCATCCGCAGAGAGGGGGGGGGGGGGGAGGATTCAGGAGGGAGGAGAAGGTGGCAAAGAGCTTCCTAGGGTTAGAGGCAGATGCTTGGAAGTTAGAGTGGTAGAAAGTGGCTTTAGCAGCAGAAACAGAGGAGGAAAATGTAGAGAGGAGGGAGTGAAAAGATGCTAGGTCCGCAGGGAGGCTAGTTTTCCTCCATTTCCGCTCGGCTGCCCGGAGCCCTGTTCTGTGAGCTCGCAATGAGTCGTCAAGCCACGAAGCAGGAGGGGAGGACCGAGCAGGTCGGGAGGATAGGGGACATAGAGAGTCAAAGGATGCAGAAAGGGAGGAGAGGAGGGTTGAGGAGGCAGAATCAGGAGATTGGTTGGAGAAGGATTGAGCAGAGGGAAGAGATGATAGGATGGAAGAGGAGAGAGTAGCAAGAGAGAGAGAGCGAAGGTTGCGACGGCGCAATACCATCTGAGTAGGGGCTGAGTGAGTAGTGTTGGAGGAGAGCGAGAGGGAAAAGGATACAAGGTAGTGATCGGAGACTTGGAGGGGAGTTGCAGTGAGATTAGTAGAAGAACAGCATCTAGTGAAGATGAGATCAAGCGTATTGCCTGCCTTGTGAGTAGGGGGGGACGGTGAGAGGGTGAGGTCAAAAGAGGAGAGGAGTGGACAGAAGGAGGCAGAGAGAAATGAGTCAAAGGTAGACGTAGGGAGGTTAAAGTCACCCAGAGCTGTGAGGGGTGAGTCTGTGGTGTGTAATGAGGAGCAACCAGATGCTGCAATTGACACATTAATAAAATTCCTTATTCCAGTTACTAATAAGCATTCGCCCATTAAGAAAATCACTGTAAAAACTGTTAAATGAAACTTTGGGGGAAAAAAACAACCCGGCTCCATCATTCATTGGCTCATTTAGCACAAAACCCACTGATATTGTCAACTACTTTAATGACTTTTTCATTGGCAAGATAAACAAACTTAGAGATGACATGACAGCAACAAACGCTAACACTACACATCCAAGTATATCTGACCAAATTATGAAAGACAAGAATTGTACTTTGAAATCCATAAAGTCAGTGTGGAAGAGGTGAAAAAAGTATTCTTGTCTGTCAACAATGACAAGCCACCGGGGTCTGACAATCTGGATGGAAAATTACTGAGGATAATAGCGACGATATTGCCACTCCTATTTGCCACATCTTCATTTTAAGCCTACTAGAAAATGTGTGCCCTCAGGCCTGGAGGGAAGCTAAAGACATTCCGCTACCTAAGAATAGTAAAGCCCCTTTTACTTGCTCAAATAGCCAGATGCAATGCTATTTCAAAGTTAACAAATTGACAACATACGTTCACCACGCATGTAGGTAAGGACACTCAACAAGCACAGCACTTACACAAATGACTGATGATTGGCTGAGATAAATTGATGATAAAATTATTGTGGGGGCTGGCTTGTTAGACTTCACTGCAGCTTTTGACATTATTGATCAAAGTGTGCTGCTGGAAAACATATGTGTTATGGCTTTACACAAACTACTATAATGTGGATAAAGAGTTACTTGTCTAACAGAACACAGAGGGTGTTCTTAATGGAAGCCTCTCAAACATAATTCCCCAGGGTAGCTGTTTAGGCCCCTTGCTTTTTTCAAATTTTACTAACGGCATGTCACTGCCTTTGAGTTAGGCCAGTATGTATGCGGATGACCCAACACTACACACGTCAGCTACTACAGCAACCGAAATGACTGAAACACTTAATCAAGAGCTGCAGTTAATTTTGGAATGGGTAGCAAGGAATAAGTTAGTCTTAAATATTTCCCAAACTAAAAACATTGTATTTGGGACAAATCATTCACTAAACCCTAAACCTCAACTACATCTCATAATGAATAATGTGGAAATTGAGCAAGTTGAGGTGACTAAACTGCTTGGAGTAACCCTGGAATGTAAACTGTCATGGTCAAAACAAATTGATACAACAGTAGCTAAGATCGGGAGAAGTCTGTCCATAATAAAGCGCTGATCTGACTTCTTAACAACACTATCAACAAGGCAGGCCCTACAGGCCTTGGTTTTGTCGCACCTGGACTACTGTTCAGTCGTGTGGTCAGGTGCCACAAAGAGGGACTTGGGAAAATTGCAGTTGGCTCAGAACAAGGCAGAAGGCTAAGCGTCCCGGTAGCGGGACAACCTCCGGTGAAACAGGATGGTGCGCAATTCAAATAAATAATCATACAAATTATTAATATTAAACATTTAGGTACATATAAGTGTCTTATATCAGTTGAAAGCTTAAATTCTTGCTAATCTAACTGCACTGTCCAAATTACAGTAGCCATTACAGCGAAAGCATGCCATGCGATTGTTTGAGGACGGCGTCCTGTGGGGCACAGGTTTCATAAATTCACAAATTGCGATGAAATATTCACTTACTTTTTGAAAATCTTCCTCTGATTTGTCATCCAAAGGGTCCCAGCTATATCCCGTAAAGTGTCATTTTTTTTAGATAAAATCCTTCTTTATATCACATAAAGTCTCGTTCAACACTCGTTCAACATGCAGAGAAAGGAATCCAAAAATCTACCGCTAAACTTTGTTAAAACAAGTCAATAAACGTGTCTATTGACTCCTCAGACCCTAAAATGTAATCAAACTATAATATGTCATATGGAAAGAAGTATGTTCAATAGGAAAACGATATTAGCAGGTGCACCTTGTCTTCATCACTCGCGCATACATGAATTTCCAATATTGTGGCCTTGTAGTACAACTCATTATTCTTACTCATTTTGGAAGAAACAAGCCTGAAACCTTGAACTTAGAGTGCTGACACCCAGTGGAAGCCATAGGAATTGCATACTGGGAGCTAGATTAAATTTTTTCCCTGTACTTTCAAATTGTAAGAGCATGGGCTTCCAAAAAAAATGATGGTTGGTTTTTCTTTGGATTTTCTCCTACCATATCTATTGTGTTGTAGTCACCTACATTATTTTAACATTTCTACAATGTTTTCTTTCCAATAGTACCAATTATATGCATATCCTGCCTTCAGGGTCTGAGCAACAGGCAGTTTACTTTGGGCACATCAGTAAGGCGGAAACTGATAAAAAGGACCCTAGCCTGAAGAAGTTTTAAAAGTACATGAAGAGCTAACATTAATGATATACATGTCAATCTCTCATGGCTCAAAGTGGAAGAGAGATTGACTTCCTCATTACTTCTTTTTGTAAGAGGTGTTGACAAGCTGAAGGTACCAAGCTGTCTGTTTAAAATACTAGCACACAGCATACCCATGCATACCCCACAAGACATATCGCCAGAGGTCTCTTCACAGTCCCCAAGTCCAGAACAGACTATGGGAGGCGCACAGTGCTACATAGAGCTATGACTACATGGAACTATATTCCACATCAGGTAACTGATGCAAGCAGTAGAATCAAATTTAAAAAGCAGGTAAAAACACACCTTATTGAACAGTGGGGACTGTGAAGTAACACAAACATGCTGTAGGCACAGACACATGCATAGAAACACATGATAACATATGCACTATACACACACGTACACATGGATTTTGCGTTGTAGATATGTGGTAGTGGAGTAATGGCCTAAGGGCTCTGTAATGAATGTATTGTAATGTTTTTAAAATTGTATGACTGCCTTCATTTTGCCGGAACCCAGGAAGAGTAGCTGCTGCCACGGGGATCCATAATAAATACAAATACACCAAGCAGCTCCTCAGACCCGACCTTGGTCGACAGGATCACTGGACAGATAGTAGCGGTCCCAGCAACTGATGCCAAACACAACTGATGCCAAACACGGAGAGGGATCCAAAGTTAGCTACCTACTGTAGTAACAAAACATCAAAACTTTCCAAAACAACAAACCGAGCTGTCCCTCTTTCTGTGCTCTGCGGCTGTCATCACTCTTTCATGTGCTCCTTTCAGCCCACAGAGCTAGTGATAAACCCTGGTACATTCGCCGTCTCAGCTATGGTAAGTGTGTGTGTAGGTGCATGTGTCCGTGTGTATGTGTGTACTTGCGCGCGCCATAGGGCCCTGGTCAAATGTAGTGCACAATGTAGGGAATAGGGTGCTATTTGGGAAGCATATAGGTTCTTCTACAGCCCTCCCTGGGAGCCTACGTATTCATCTGAATGTTTTAGCCAAAGAGGCCGCTGAGGAACACTTGGTTGTCAGTGGATACGTATGCTTCCAGAACTCATTAAAGTCTGTCGCGTGCCCGGCTCTCCGGTTGAGCCGGAGCCGGAGATTGAACGCAGCAGCATCATAAAGTAATCCCATCACGATTGCCACGGTGTCATTAATATCTGTCACAGAACACCTCTGGCAATGCAATACTGTTGCCCAGCAGTTAGTGAGAGATCTCTTATTAGAATGGTTGGGGGGGGGGGGGGGGGGTCATGTGTTTACAAATTTGTGTATCGTCTTTTCTTAAGACAGAGCAAACCTAGGTTCTCTCAGTGCTCACCCCTGGGTTTTGCCATAAGGGAACATTGTGTTCCCTAATGTAAAATCACGTTCTCATGTAGTACTCTAAATAAAACCCATGCAGCCTCAGGCAGTGACTCAGCCCTCAACCCAGGGACCTTAATGTGGATAATTGTGCACACGACAGGGGGCTAACCTGGGTCTGATTGCTAGTGCTAAAGCATTGTATCTGCTGCTAGTTATAGCTCAGCCTGAAGACACAGCTGCCTTTTTGGGTGTACTCTGAGGACCTCGCCTTCCAAACAAACTAGCAACGATGGGTAAACAAACAAATCCACCGCTGCATGTTCGGTAAACAAACGGCCTACGAAAGCAACGTATCCCAATGAGAAGTATCAGTTTTGACATCTGTGTAACTTACCCTAGTTTTATTTCGATATTCCCAAAGGTATTCCTGAAAAGCATGGGGTATTGGGAAAAAGTGAGGTTAGTATACAGTGAATAATTTTTTTCTTCATGCATGCACACACAGAGATCATCCCCTGTTTTCTTGTTCAGCAATTTGTATTTTCCTTTGAAATGTCTCTCTTTCCATGTCTTCTCCACTCTGTACTCCCTCGCTTTCACTCTCTCTCACAAACACATGCACAAAGCCACGCACGCACACGCACACGCACACACACACACACACACACACACACACACACACACATACACACACACACACACACACTCATGGGATTATAACCAGACTCAGCACTTTGGCACAATCAGCCAATACGGTTGTAAATCAAACCAATGGACAGCTTTTCAATTATACACAGCTTAACCTTTTGCATAACCATTAACTCCACAGATATCATTCACCAAGCACATTCGCATGGTATTTTATTATTTATTTAACTAGGTAAGTCAGTTCAAAACAAATTCTTATTTACCAAAAGGCAAAAGGCCTCCTGCGGGGATTAAAAACAATAAAATATATATAAATATAGGCCAAAACACACATCACGACAAGAGAGATAACACAACAATACATAGAGACCTAAGACAACAACATAGCAAGGCAGCAACACATGACAACACAACATGATAACAACACAACATGGTAGCAGCACAAAACATGGTACAAACATTATTGGGCACAGACAACAGCACAAAGGGCAAGAAGGTAGAGACAACAATACATCACGCAAAGCAGCCACAACTGTCAGTAAGAGTGGCCATGATTGAGTCTTTGAATGAATAGATTGAGATAAAACTGTCCAGTTTGAGTGTTTGTTGCAGCTCGTTCTAGTCGCTAGCTGCAGCGAACTGAAAAGAGGAGCGACCCACTGATGTGTGTGCTTTGGGGACCTTTAACAGCATGTGACTGGCAGAAAGTATACACATAACATAAAAACAGTATTTTCCTTCACTGCCACATCCACCCATGCTTCTGTAGATAAAACATTGTATGCTTATGGTAAAAGCTTAACAAAAACCCAACATCAGTCTCTCTTCTAGCTACCTGCTAAGTCACAGCCGTATTGTATTACAAAGCAACACAACACCAACAGTATTCACAGACAACATTCGCTATGTACCTATGGGGATGTCCACTGTCCACTGTGGGTTGTATTCTCACACTCCTCATGCATAATGCAGTACGTTATTTCCCCCTTACACTTACTGTACCATCCAGTCCTTGGCGGCTGCATTTTTAGTGTAACTGGTGAGTGAGGTTTTTACATGAGTCTCCAACTGTCGTCATAGGAAGCAGACCAAAGCGCAGCGTGGGTATCGTTCCACATAATTAATTTTAGATAACCCCCCCAGTCACACCCTGACCTACTCTACCATAGAAAATAAGAGCTCTCTATGGTCAGGACGTGACAGTACCCCCCCAAAGGTGTGGACTCCTGCCGCAAAACCTGAAACCAAAAGGGAGGGTTGGGGGGGTGTCTAGTGTTGGTGGCGGCTCTGGTGCAGGAAGAAGAACCTTCTCATCCCGCGGATCCTCCCGCATCGGAGGCGGTTCTGGTGCGGGACGAAGAACCCTCTCATCCTGCGGATCCGCAGCATCGGTGGAGGCTCTAGACTGGCGACCGTCAATGGAGAATCAGGACTGTGGACCGTTGCTGGAGACTCCGGACTGGGGACCGTCGCTGGAGGCTCCGGACTGGGGACCGTCGCTGGAGGCTCCGGACTGTGGACCGTCTCAGGAGGTTCCGGACTGTGGACCGTCACAGGAGGTTCCAGACTGTGGACCGTCTCAGGAGGTTCCGGACTGTGGACCGTCTCAGGAGGTTCCGGACTGTGGACCGTCTCAGGAGGTTCCGGACTGTGGACCGTCGCTGGAGGCTCCGGACTGTGGACCGTCGTTGGAGGTCCCGGACTGTGAAACGTTGCCGGAAGCTCTGGACTGGGAACTGTTGCCAGAAGCTCTGGACTGGGAACTGTCGCCGGAACCTCTTGAACGGGAAGGCGCACTGGAGGCTTGATGCGTAGGCCTGGCACAGGTGGCGCCAGACTGGTAACACGCACCGCAGGGCGAGTGCGGAGAGCAGGCACAGGACGTACTGGGCTGTGAATGCGCACTGGCCACACAGTGCGTAGAGCTGGCGCAGGATATCCTGGACCAAGGAGGTGTACTGGAGACCAGGAGGGCTGAGCCGGCACAACCCATCCTGGCTGAATGCTCACTTTAGCCCGGCAAACACGGGGTGCAGGACTGGGCTATGAATGCGCACTGGAGATACATAACGCATAACACGGTGCCTGACTGGTCACACGCTCCCCACGGTAAGCACGGGGAGTTGGCTCAGGTCTAAACCCTGACTCCGCCAATCTCTCCGTGTGCCCCCCCCCCCCCCATTTTTTTTTGTTGAGCTGCCTCTCGGGTTTCCGTTGTTGCCGTGCTAATTCCTCATATCGTCACGTTCCTCTTTTGCTGCCTCTATCTCCTCCCTTGGACGGCGATATTCCCCAATCTGCGTCCAGGGCCCCTTGCCGTCCAGGATCTCCTCCCATGTCCACTCCTGGCCACGCTGCTTGGTCCTCTGGGGGTGGGAGATTCTGTCACATTCATCGTAGGAAGGAGACCAAAGCGCAGCGTGGGTTTCGTTCCACATCATTTATTTTAATGTGAAACTTTGCAAAACAAACAATAAACTACAAACAAAACACAAACCGTGACGAAAGAGGTGCAACATGCACTAACTCAAAATAATCTCAGAGCTGGTGTAACTGAGTCAGCTTTTTAGGCCTACTTGCTCGCACAAGCTTTTTCAGTTCTGCCCACACATTTTTTATAGGATTGAGGTCAGGGCTTTCTGATGGCCACTCCAATACCTTGACTTTGTTGTCCTTAAGCCATTTTGCCACAACTTTGGAAGTATGCTTGGGGTAATTGTCCATTTGGAAGACCCATTTGCGACCAAGCTTTAACTTCCTGACTGATGTCTTGAGATGTTGCTTCAATATATCCACATAATTTTCCATTCCTCATGATGCCATCTATTTTGTGAAGTGCACCAGTCCCTCCAGCAGCAAAGCACCCCCACAACATGATGCTGCCACCCCCGTGCTTCACGGTTGGGATGGTGTTCTTCGGCTTGCAAGCCTCCCCCTTTTTCCACCAAACATAACAATGGTCATTATGGCCAAACAGTTCTATTTTTGTTTCATCAGACCAGAGGACATTTCTGCAAAAAGTACAATCTTTGTCCCCATGTGCAGTTGCAAACCATAGTTTGGCTTTTTTATGGAGGTTTTGGAGCAGTGGCTTCTTCCTTGCTGAGCGGCCTTTCAGGTTATTTTGATATAGGACTCGTTTTACTGTGGATATAGACACTTTTGTACGTGTTTCCTCCAGCATCTTCACAAGGTCCTTTGCTGTTGTTCTGGGATTGATTTGCACTTTTCGCACCAACATACGTTCATCTCTAGGAGACAGAACGCGTCTCCTACCTGAGCGGTATGACGGCTGCGTGGTACCATGGAGTTTATACTTGCGTACCATTATTTGTACAGATGAACGTGGTACCTTCAGGTGTTTGGAAATTGCTGCCCAATTATGAACCAGACTTGTGGAGGTCTACAATAGTTTTTCTGAGGTCTTTGCTGATTTCTTTTGATTTTCCCATGATGTCAAGCAAAGAGGCACTGAGTTTGAAGGTAGGCCTTGAAATACATCCACAGGTACACCTCCAATTGACTCAAACAATGTCAATTAGCATATCAGAAGCTTCTAAAGCCATCATTTTCTTTAATTTTCAAAGTTGTTTAAAGGCACAGTCAACTTAGTGTATGTAAACTTCTGACCCACTGGAATTGTGATACTATGAATTATAAGTGAAATAATCTGTCTGTAAACAATTGTTGGAAAAATGACTTGTCATGCACAAAGTAGATGTCCTAACCGACTTGCCAAAACTATAGTTTGTAAACAATACATTTGTGGAGTAGTTGAAAACGAGTTTTAATGACTCCAACCTCAGTGTATGTAAACTTCTGACTTCCAACTGTATGTCTATGCTTATGCATAAGCTCTAATAGTATGGGTGTTTTGAATGAATCATTACCTTAGAAATTGTTGTCCATTTCCTTGTGCTAGGCTTTGAAACAACATCCACATTGACCATGTTTTCCACTCAGTTTTAACATTTTGTTGAACTTCTTTCTTCAAATTGATCGATCACAGTGAGGTGAGTTTAATTAAGAGCGTGATACTGTTTTGATGATAAGTGTTTGATGTGATTTTATATTGCATTTGCAATGATGTCAGAGTGGTTAGAGGGAAAATAGAGCCCTGAGAACCAGGCCATTAAAACCTGATGGAGGGACAATAGAGCCCTGAGTACCAGGCCATTGACCTGATGGAGGGACAATACAGCCCTGAGTACCAGACCATTAGGACCTGATGGTCATTAGCAAATTGTGAACTACCAACGCATGTCCAGAGTGCATAAGAGGAGATGACTCAACATGTCTTGTGGAATTTTACTTTCGGTCATGACTCATGACTACCAATGTTGCGGTAATACAGTCACCGCAACAGCGGTGTGTTGACAACTCTGTCCACCTCGCATCCCGGGAATTCAGCCCATCAGCGGCCACCACTGAGTTGAACCATGTCTGTCAATTACCTATCAGCCCCCCTGGCAAAAACCAAGTCTAGACCACAGGTGTCAAACTCATTCCATAGAGGGCTGTGTCTGCAGGTTTTCACTCCTCCAATGTACTTGATTGATTGGTTTGGGTCACTGATTTCTCAAGGACTCCCCTCACATGGTTTTCTAGGTCTTAATTGAAAAAAAATTACAAGGAAATAACAAAATGAAATGACAAGTGATTCCTGATATCACGAGTCTTGATATTCCGCCATTTTAAGTTTGATGTTGTGTAAAGATACAGCATTGTAACGTCTGCTTCCAACTCACACCCTCAAACACGTAGATCCCCTGAACACAGCTCCCTTTCCAGCCCACTTTCCAGCTCACACTCTCAAACACCTAGATTCCCTGAATGCAGCTCACTCTCCAGATCCCAATCACCTGAATTCTAATAACCTGTTCACACACCTCTATGTCATTATCACACACTATTTAGTTCAGTTCTTTGCACCCCATCACTGTGAGGTATTGTTTGTTTTGTGACACACATCTTTCGGATCGCTGTGTTTCCCCATGATTTACTCCTCCCGTGTATGATAGTTTTTGCCTGCCTCACTAATGACGCCTTTTGCCTATTCCCTGCCTGTACTTTAGCCTATTGGATTTCCTGTTATCCTCTTAGTGACCCCTTAACCTTTGTCCTCAGACAGTCCACTGATTGACTGAGCTCCTATTCTCTGCCCAGTAACAGGAGAAGGATGAAACAAGTTTCTAAAGGCTGTTGACAGCCAATGGAAGCCTTAGGAAGTGCAACGTGACCCCACAGACACTGTAGTTTCGATAGGGATTCAAAAGAAAAACAACAATTCTCAGATTTCCCACTTCCTGGTTGGATTTGTCTTAGGTTTTTGCCTGCCATATGAGTTCTGTTATACTCACAGACATCATTCAAACAGTTTTAGAAACGTCAGAGTGTTTTATATACAAATCTACTAATGATATGCATATCCTACCTTCTGAGTCTGAGTAGCAGGCAGTTTAATTTGTGCACGTTTTTCATCCGAACGTGAAAATACTGCCCCCGATCCTTAACAGGTTTTAACTACCTATTGCCTGATCTCCCAGACTATGTTACTAGCCTTTTCCCTGCCTGTACTATTGCCCTTTTGGACCCCCTGTGTATGACCTTCTGCCTGCCCTTGGACCCAGCTACCTGCCTCCTCCTGTGGACCTTTGCAATAAACACCTGCTGCACCCTGTGCTTGAAACCAGCTCTCTGTCTCCCCTCATGTTCATTACAAGCATATGTAGTTGGGTACAGAAGTAAAACAGAGTTGAAAAATGGGACATCACCTCTTGCAGGGGAGCAAGCACACCACCCCATTTTAGCTTTTGTCCTGATTTGAAACTGTTTCTCACTGTCCTCAGTCTCTATAAGAAGCCTCTATTTGTAGTCGTTATACCACAGAATCTCGAGTTGAGGTCATATATGTAAGAGCAGAAAGGTAAGCTGATTGTCAAGACCTCTCTTTTCTCCATAGAACCAGGAGTAAAAACATCACACAGCCTCCCATTCTGTCTTTATGGGCCTGATCAATGAAGAGGTTATCTTTAATAATTCACAACCTCTTTGATGTCTCTCCTACTTAGTAAGAGTTTCAATGTGTCTTTCAAAATCCAAAGCAATTGATCCATAATGTTGTTTGATATTAGAGAGAGAGAGAGAGCACTGCATATATTGAAAACAGGTGCTTTCACACAGGTGTGGTTCCTGAGTTAATAAAGTAATTTACATCCCATCATGTATAAAATGCCTAGCTGCCCAATTTTTGGAATACCACAGCTAGTAGAAAAGAGCTCAGTGACTTTGAAAGAGGGGTCTCAAAGGAGCACAGCGTTTAAAGTGTGCACCAGATCTCAACCCAATTTAACATTTAAGGGAGATTCTTGAGCGGTGCCTGAGATGTTTTCCACCACCATCTCTACCAAGGTGCATTGAAGCTGTTCTGGGGGTTTTTGGTGGCCCAACCACTTTATGTTTGTGTTTCCTTTATTTTGGCAGTTACCTGTATATGCCAGCATCTGTGTGTGTGTGTTCGTGTGTGCAAATATGTGACTTGTTTCAGGAAACTAGCCATATGTCACGCATCACTACTTCAAAGGAGAGGCATTTGAAAATAGTTTTTTTTTTCAAATGCGTTTTTTGGAACATGTGAACTTTCATGTGCCTTAAAAAACTTGCATGCCACCTGTAAAAACATTTACAATTGTTATATTACGAGCCTAGTTGGTATAACCACAAAAAAAGACAGGAACCTTCCCGCTAGCCATGATTGGCTAAGATAATGGATGGGCTGGACATGCCGAGAGATGAGATCGGATTGGTCTGCTTAGAATGTGTAAGTAATCCTTTCTAAAGCAGTTTTTTTGTACAAGTGTTGCTAAGGCTCTCCACTTTCTGGAGATCGAGTTTTGAAATCAGTGGAATGCCCGGCGGAAGCAGAGTTTAATAGCTAAGGAGATGGAGAAAATTCTGCCGTTTTGATTGCAAATGCTGAGGGAGTCGAAAAGAGAACATAGAAGTTTGTTGTATAAAACACCTGTCTGGAATACATCGTCAAACTAAGGCCAACCATGGCATCCGTGACAGAGAGGGAGAAGAGTTCATCCATGTACACAACCTTTGAAAAGTTTGGGGTCAGTTAGAAATGTCCTTGTTTTTGAAAGAAAAGCACATTTTTCGTCCATTAAAATAACATCAAATTGATCAGAAATACAGTGTAGACATTGTTAATGTTGTAAATGACTATTGTAGCTGGAAATGGCTGATATGTAATGAAATATCTACATAGACGTACAGAGGCCCATTATCAGCAACCATAACTCCTGTGTTCCAATGGCATGTTGTGTTAGCTAATCCAGGTTTATCATTTTAAAAGGCTAATTGATCATTAGAAAACCCTTTTGCAATTATGTTAGCACAGCTGAAAACTGATTAACTGATTAAAGAAGCAATAAAACTGACCATCTTTAGAGTAGTTGAGTATCTGGAGCGTCAGCATTTGTGGGTTCGATTACAGATTCAAAATGGCCAGAAACAAACAACTTTCTTCTGAAACTCGTCTGCCTATTCTTGTTCTGAGAAATGAAGGCTATTCCATGCGAGAAATTGACAAGAAACTGAAGATCTCATACATCGCTGTGTACTACTCCCTTCACAGAACAGCACAAACTGGCTCTATCCAGAATAGAAAGAGGAGTGGAAGGCCCCGGTGCACACCTGAGCAAGAGGACAAGTATATTAGTGTCTAGTTTGAGAAACAGACACGTCACAAGTCCTCAACTGACAGCTTCATTAAATAGTACCCACAAAACACCAGTCTCAATGTCAACAGTGAAGAGGAGACTCCAGGATGAGACCCCTCATTTTAATGGACAAAACATTTGCTTTTCTTTCAATAATAAGGACATTTCTAAGTGACCCCAAACTTTTGAACGGTAGTGTATATGGGTAAGAGACTCTAGCATTTTTATTGCAAGTTAAAGTGTGCTAGCTGGCTGGCTAGCTAACGTTATGTGTTGGGCTAGCTAACAATGAACCTAGCTAGTTGGTTAGCTTTAGCTACCTGTAAATTCATGCAGGGTAGTAACGTTAGGAGTTGGGATTATGGTTCATTGTTTAGCTAGCTAGCTAGGTTCATGTCTAAACAAAATACTCAAAGTAACCATTTCACTGTAGCGTTTACACCTTCTGACAAGCTAAAAACTACAAAAAATATTGTTTAGAAAGTAGCTTTTAGTTGCCTGGTTTGCTAGATTGACACATACTAATGTATTGAGCAAGAGGGGAGACAGAGAGCTGGTTTCAAGCGCAGGGCGCAGCAGGTGTTTATTGGAAAGGACCACAGGAGAAGGCAGGTAGCTGGGTCCAGGGGCAGGCAGCAGGTCATACACAGGGGGTCCAAAAGGGCAACAGTACAGGCAGGAAAAAGGCTAGTAACATAGTCCGGGAGATCAGGCAACAGGTAGATAACAGGAAATCCGATAGGCTAAAGTACAGGCAGGGAATAGGCAAAAGGCATTGTTAGTGAGGCAGGAAAAAAAACGATCAAACACGGGAAGAGTAAATCACGGGAAAACCAGAGCTCCAAAAGACGTGTGCCACAAAACGAACAATACCTCACAGTGATGGGGTGCAAAGAACTGAACTAAATAGTGTGTGGTAATGACATAGAGGTGTGTGAACAGGTGATTAGAATTCAGGTGATTGGGATCTGGAGAGTGAGCTGCGTTCAGGGGATCTACGTGTTTGAGGGTGTGAGTTGGAAGCAGACGTTACAATTAAATACATTTCTAAACAGATGTGTTTATTGGTGTTAAAATGCACCTGTTCTGCTATTTTCAAACCCCTGTTGCTGATGTAATGCATCCTGTCATTTTGTGTTCATACTTTTTCATAACAACAACAACAAGTTTGATGTCGGACGACAATAGAATGTTCCTGATGTCACTGCGACAACTGTATACAGACATGCCAATAGGAGCAGTATAAACCAGTCTTCAGTCTTGAAATCTTTGGTTCTACACAACCATACTCACTATTTAGCACATGGCCTCACATGTGAATCCTTAAAGAGATGGGTGGGGCTAAGGCGTAAGAGGGTAGGAACAATGCTGAATGGGTGTAGACATAGAAGAGCTCTCCAGTAGGTGTCGCAAAATATTCAAGGGCCATTTTCTCAAAAGTGAGGTTACAAGTTTATCAACTTTCAAAACAGAATGACTTTCTCATTTGTTCCTCAACTGCAGTGTATGATATAAAATGTTCTAGCTCTGAGTCTCCACTTTTAGCCAATGTAAAAAACACTATTTCAAACGCTCCTACATAAGACCAAATCGAGGCGGTCGGCCACATATGCTTAAATGTAATGTGTGTCTGTGTGCATGTGTCTGTGTATGTCCATGTGCCTGCACGTGTGTATGCCGGAAGGTGTGTGTGTGCCTGCACATTTGTGCTTTTGTGTGTGTATGCGCGCTTGTGCTCGTGTGTGTGTGTGTGTGTGCTCTCCCAAAATGTAGTTTACCGTGCCCATCTCTGAAAATAAGGTTCACGGTCAGCAGAATGTCCACAGTCAGCTCCTTCACCATAGTAAGAGAGGGCACTACTGATTTCCATGGAGACAGAGAGAGGGGGACAGAACATGAGGGGGGGAGGGACGGGGTAGGGGAATGATAAATGAGTATACTGCATGTTGTCATTTGTACCTTGGCATCCAGTCCAAAGCGCAATTTGAGGCCGGCCACTTCAGATGACAAAGTTTAATGCTGATGTATGAATAGCAGGGAGTATCGCAGGCTGTTATTGGAGAGTGAAGGTGGGGGGGTTCATTAGTTTACACCCCCTCACTGCAGAGCAGAAGAGGAGCATTGCATAAGACCAGGCTTATTGTGGCTTTTGTTGGTGTCTTCACTGAATGGTGTGGAAGTATGAAAATCGTAATGTTTTTTTGTTAGTCATTGCTTATTAACAGTGTCATTTGGGGACGGTGGTATATGTGTACATGTGCGTGTATATACTGACACATGTACATCCTCTTACCGAGGCACATTGTGTAAAAGGGTGAAGGAAATGTACAGTGGAATAAATAAAAGTACTCAAACTACCGAATATATTTTCTCTTTTCATTTGATTGATAAATGTAAAGGACGCCCCACTGTCTGCTTAGCAAGAACCCGTCCCCCCTCCCCCGATTGGGCTCATACAGTGCATTTGGAATGTATTCAGACCCCAACCCCTTTTTCCAAATTTTGTTACGTTACAGCCTTATTCTAAAATGGATTCAATTGTTTTTTTTCTCATCAATCTACACAAAATACCCCATAATGACAAATCAAAACAGGTTTTTAGATTTTTTTCAAAATAAAATAAAAATACTGAAATATCACATTTACATAAGTATTCAGACCCTTCACTCAATACTTTGTTGAAGCACCTTGCCAGCGATTACAGCATTGAGTCTTCTTAGGTATGATGCTACAAGCTTGGCACACCTGTATTTGGGGAGTTTCCCCCCGTTTGGGGGTGGCAGGTAGCCTAGTGGTTAGAGTGTTGGACTAGTGACCGAAAGGTTGCAAGATCAAATCCCTGAGCTGACAAGGTAAAAATCTGTCATTCTGCCCCTGAACAAGGCAGTTAACTCACTGTTCCTAGGCTGTCATTGAAAATAATAATTTGTTCTTAACTGTCTTGCCTAGTTAAATAAAGGTACAATTTTCTCTGCAGATCTTCTCAAGCTCTGTCAGGTTGGATGGGGCGCATCGCTGCACAGCTATTTTCAGGTCTCTCCAGAGATGTTCGATCGGGTTCAAGTCCGGGCTCTGGCTGGGCCACTCAAGGACATTCAGAGACTTGTCCAGAAGCCACTCCGGCATTATCTTGGCTTTGTGCTTAGGGTCGTTGTCCTGTTGGAAGGTGAACCTTCGCCCCAGTTTGAGTTCCTGAGCGCTCTGGAGCAGGTTTTCATCCAGGATCTCACTGTACTTTGCTCTGTTCATCTTTTCCTTGATACTGACTAGTCTCCCAGTCCCTGCCGCTGAGAAACTTCCGCACAGCATGATGCTGCAACCACCAGGCTTATAATGGGTGTTATACATCTCTGAGGCCAAGCTCCCTGCCATCCAGGACCTCTATATCAGGCGGTATGAAAGGCCCAGAAAATCGTTAAAGACTCCAACTCCAACTGTTCTCTCTGCTTCCGGATGGCAAGCGGTAGTCTGACACCAACAAGCTCCTGAACAGCTTCTATCCCCATGCCCAAAAAACTGCTAAATGGCTAACTAAATAGCTGACAAAACGGCTACACAGACTATCTGACTTGACCCTTGTAATTTCTTTCGATTTTTGCACTGTCTCGATGCACACTCACAGGGCCCTACTCACACACGCACACTGACACTCCAACACACACACAAACATTCACTCCATCATAATATGCACATCCATTTAAACCTACTCTACAAACACACACCCACCCACTCACATGCAATCGTCATATACGCTGCTGCTACTCTGTTTATCATATATCCTGATGCCTAGTCACCTTACCCAGATATCTACCTATATCACTACACTATCCCTGCACATTGCAAATATGGTGCTGGAACTAACTGACCCTGTATATAGTATGTTTACTTACTTTCTCGTGTTCTTATTTTTAAATTTTATTTATTGTGTGTTTTTGTTCTACCTTATGTTATTTTTAGTATTACATTGTTATTGATTACTGCATTGTTGGGTTTAGAGCTTGCAATAAAGGCATTTCACTTGTGCATGTGATATTAAAAACTTTAAACTTAAAACTGGCATACCTGATTAAATTAATCAACTAATCATCAAACCTTTGACTAATTGAATCATGTGTGCCAGTTTAGGGTTAAAACAAAAATGTGAAATATCTGGGCAGGCCAAGGAAAGGGTTGTGAAACCCTGTTACAGATAACTGTTCATCCTGTTGTCATATGCTCTAATGTCAACTGTTAATAACAACTGCTATTACACAGTCTGCATATTTTTCAACCAACACAGACTTTGTAAAATCACAAATAGCGAATAAATATTCAATTCCTCTGATTTGTCGTCCAAAGGGTCCCAGCTATAACATGTAGTGTGGTTTTGTTAGATAAAATCCTTCTTTATATCCCAAAAAGTCTGTTTAGTTGCCGCCATCGATTTGAGTAATCCACTCGTTCAACATGCAGAGAAAGGAATCCAAAAGCTACCACTAAACTTTGTTAAAACAAGTCAAAATATGTTTCTATGCAACACTCGGGTACCCTAAAATGTAATTAAACTATAATATTTCATACGGAAAGAAGTATGTTCAATAGGAAAACAAAATTAGCCGGTGCGTGTCCTCTTCGTCGCGTGTGCACAGACTGATTTCCAACTCTGACTCCTAGTATCAAAACTCAAAATTCTTCCTCGTTTGGGAAGAAACAAGCCTTAAACCTTGAACAAAGACTGTTGACATTTAGTGGAAGCCATAGGAATTGCAGTCTGGGAGCTGGAATTCCATATGACCCATAGCTTTCCATTGCAAGAGCATGGGCTCTCAAAAAAAAAAGATTCTGATTGGTTTTTCTTTGGCTTTTCTCCTACCATATCAATTGTGTTATAGTCTCATACAGTACTTTAACATTTCTACAAATTTCAAAGTGTTTTCTATCCAATGGTACCAATTATATGCATATCCTGGCTTCTGGGCCTGATTAACAGGCAGAAAGACTGCATTTAATCAGTGGACACCATTCGTTTGTATTACAACACACCTGTCATAATTGTTTTCTTTATTAAAGTAGAGGTTTATTATTATTGCTAAAGGTTCTGCAAAGGTGTAAACATTCATTTGTTAGAAAGAGAGCCTAAGAAAGTAGCATAAATGTGCAGAAAGTAGTTTTGAATGCATGTTATTGAAGGGAATCAATAACAGTCTTGAACGTTTTTGGCAACATGGTGATATATTCTTATATACTGTACAATGGGGAATTCAACTACAAAATACTAGTGTTCTCTCATTTTTTTAACCATTGCCCCCACCCACAAGGTGTATAAGCATAAACAATAAATAAGAATAAAATAGGATAATAGATACAAAATGAAAACACGAAGAACATAAATCAATAAACTCTAATTAGCACATGTAGGACAGTATGCAAGCGTGTGTGCATGGACTTTGCAGATGTATTTCTCACACGTGCAGCACATAGTATTTGTTTTACAGTCCTTCTTTGGAGGGAAGAATTGGCATCTCCTCCTCTTGCCTGCCCCAGCTGCAGCCTCAGGTGGATCAGGACAAGTATCAGCCCCCTGAACAGCTTTCACAAGCGCTGCAGAGGCTGCTGGGCGGGGGAGGAGCTAACGTCTTTGAATGTGGGGTTACAAGTGCCTTTCCCAGCTGCTCCAGGAACACCCTCCTCTTGTTCTGCTTATCAGGCATCCAGGTAGGGTTGATCTTGTTCCATATCACAGAGGTATTGCATGAGGTCATCAATGATCATCCTGCAGCTGTAAGTTCCAAACACCTTTTCCAGGTTGTCCACACCTCCTTTGTTGTGGTTGTCGTCCAGGATGATGGCTGGCTTCCTGTCCTCACAATCACAGATCTCAGCCGTTTTGTGCAGTGTGCTCAGGAGGACCACATTCTTGTCCCTCTTTGGGAGGTAAGAAACTAGAGTGGTGGTGGGGGTGTAGGCAAACTTTTGTTGCGAGGAGTGCAGCGGGAGCTCCGACTTGTTCTTTCTACCTGTGCCAACCATGGTGATCTTCCTCTTCAGGAGCTGCTGGCTGAGTTCAAAAGAGGTGAAGAAATTGTCACATGTGACATTGTGCCCCCTCAGTCCATCTGTCACATCAAGCACAACCCACATCCCCTAGTTCTTCTCCAGGCCTCCACTGGCCGGCTTCTCTGTGTAGACTTGCATCTTCCAAGTGTAGCTGGATTGTGCATCACAGGCCACCCATATCTTGATGCCATACTTTGCTGGCTTGCTGAGCATATACTGCCGGAAAGGACAGCAACCGTTTGACAAAAGACATTACTGTCAGTAATTAGTATCAGTGTCACAGAAAGCAATCACATATATCAATGATATTACAGCAATACATAATAAAATTAATACTTACATTACAGATATGAAAATAAAAATGTACCTCTGAATGGAACCAGTTGCTCATCCACTGTTACTTCTAGCCCAGGGTTTTAGAGGTATGGCAGATACTCCACCCACTTCTCCCAGACCTTTCTTATGGCCACCAAGTTTGTCTCTCACATGTCTTGCAGGTCTTGACTCATGGTTATCAAATTGTAGCATTCTTGAGAAAGTGTGAAAGACTTTCAGTGGCATCGTGGCATGAAAAATTGCCCTTCCACTCTCTGCATCCCAGAGACTACATGTAGACTCGCCTCGGGACCTATATACACCCGCTATGATTAGCAGCTCTATTTAGGCATGCAGGTCAATCTCATCCATCCTTTTCCAGTTGTCTCCATATTTACAGAAACCCTCCAAATTTGTCATTTCCAGGATGATTTTTTTCGATGGCTGGTGTGATGAACATGTAGAATGTCGAGGCGATGTCCTGGGCATGGGCAACTGCATGTCTTGTGGGCCCTGGGGTCATCCTTATGACATTTTGTGCTGCCATCCTGCCCTGGTTGTCGTATGGTGACAAGGACCATGTAATTTTGCTGTTCTTTGACAAAAATGTCTCTTTCAGCTTGGGGGATTTGTTCTTCATCTGAAGATGATGCATCGTGCTCTGGGTTGTATTCTTCCCCATCTTCTTCTTCAGATTCCTCCTCCTCTTTGAAACCATTGTTCTCTTGTATTTTGTCTGAAATTTTGTTTATTCTGTCTATGAACTTGAGTCATGTATGGGGTCGTGTAGGGGAGATGCTCCACATGGACAATACAGTTTTAAGTTCTCAATTTCTCATGCACAATAACATTTTAATTTCCCAATGTGTGTGTGTGTGTGTGTGTCTTTGTGGTTTTTGTGAAGTGTAAATTATTTTATAACTGCCGGGTCTGACCCTAAGACAATGACACTAAATGACCCTAAGACAATCTTTGTACCCTGGTAGTGTACAGCTTTCATGGAAATATGAAAAAAGGCAATGTTTCACTTTTTCTAATGTTGGTGTCACTCTAAGAGAAGTAATCACATTTCAAGTTGAAAAAATATAATTTAGGTGTCACGACAGTGACGGATGGTGGCGCCCCTCCTCGGCCGGGCGGAGCTCGGCGGTCGTCGTCGCCGGCCTACTAGCTACCATCGATCCCTTTTTGTTTCACTTTCGTTTGGTTAGGTCTAGGTAGGCACGCACCTGTTTTGGGTTAGTCATTAGTAAGGGGGGGTTATTTAGGTTAGCGTAGGATGTATGTGGTTGTACGTGATTGTGTTGCTTGTCCGGGTTTTTTTGTGCGAAAAGAACGTGTACTGAGTTTTCCTTCTGCCAGTGGTTTATTTTCTTTGTGTACACCATCGCAGAATATTTAAGGGCTGCGCCCCTATACTTTGACGACCACATCCAGTTGCTTCAAATAAAGAAGTGTGGTCACGAACTCTCTGTCTCCTGCGCCTGACTCTACCTCTCCTGTTGTTCTTCGAGCCAGCCCGTGACATTAGGGGGTTTTCTCTGCTGTTAAAACCTCTCTAGGGTAGGGGGGAGTATTTTCAAGGCCGGATGAAAAACGTACCCAAATTAAACGGCCTACTACTCGGCCCAGGAACTAGAATATGCATATTATTAGTAGATTTGGATAGAAAACACTCCGAAGTTTCTAAAACTGTTTGAATGATGTCTGTGAGTATAACATAACTCATATGGCAGGCAAAAATCTGAGAAAAATCCTACCAGGAAGTGAGAATTCAAGTACTTGTAGTCCATTCAAGTCATTGCCTATCGAACACACAGTGACTTAGGGTTCATTTTGCACTTCCTAAGGTTTCCACTAGATGTCAACAGTCTTTAGAAAGTTGTTTGAGGCGTCTATGATGAACAGAGAGCGAACAGAGGAAGTTGGAAGTTGTTGACTAAGGAAGGTACTGGCGTTCATTGGCGCGCGTTCACTTGAGAGTTAGCTGTGTTCCAAAACATTTTTCAAGACAATGGAATCGTCCGGTTGGAATATTATTGATGTTCTAAGTGATAAAGGCCCTAAAGATTGATGCTATACAACTTTTGACATGTTTGAACAAACGTAAATACAACTTTTTTTACTTTTCGTGGTGACATTTTCCTCGCGCTTCCTACACTTGGAGTAGCTAACTGAACACGCTAACAACAAGGAGCTATTTGGACATAAATTATGGAGTTTATCGAACAAAACAACATTTATTGTGGACCTGGGATTCCTGGAAGTGCCTTCTGATGAAGATTATCAAAGGTAAGTGAATATTTCTAATGCTATTTATGATTTTAGATGACTCCAAAATGGCGGGTATCTGTATTGCCTAGTGTATTTTTCTGAGCGCAGTACTCAGATTATTGCAAAGAGTGCTTTCCTCGTGAAGCTTTTTTGAAATCTGTCACAGCGTTTGCATAAAGGAGATGTTCATCTATAATTCTTTGAATAACAGTTTAATATTTTATCAACGTTTATGTTGAGTATTTTTGTAAATTGTTTTGCTGATTCACTGGCAGAATTGGAGGCAAAATATTTTCTGAACATCACGTGCCAATGTAAAATGGGGTTTATGGATATAAATATGAACTTGATCGAACAAAAAATGCATGTATTGTGTAACATGATGTCCTAGGAATGTCATCTGATGGAGATCGTCAAAGGTTAGTGCATCATTTTAGCTGGTTTTATGGTTTTTGTGATGCCTGTCCTTGCTAGGAAAATGGCTGTGTGCTTTTTCTTGTGTTGGAACTGTCCTAACATAATCTAACTTTATGCTTTCGCCATAAAGCCTTTTTGAAATCGGACAATGTGGTTACATTAAGGAGACGTGTACCTTTTAAAATGGTGTAAAATAGTCCTTTGTTTGAGAACTTTGAATTATGACATTTTGTGGTTTTGAATGTGGCGCTCTGATTTTTCACTGGCTGTTGAATAGTGTGAACCGTGGGTGGGACCTGCCCAATTACACATAGTGGCGGGTGATTTTTTACTATTAAGACAACACAAGGGTTAAGGCCCGTCATTTGAACCATTTTCTCCCAGCAGACCCACGTAGGGCTACCTGCCATCACATCATCTGGCTCTGACAATCTTCCCTTGGAGGAGAGTCCATTCCCCAAACTATTTAATAAAATTCCATATTGCGTTCCATCTTTATTATTCATTCAGTTAAGTCTGTACTCAATTGAACTAGCCGTGGGTTAGCTGGCAAGTTTAGACAGCTAGGTAACTTGCAAACAAAAATTAGCCGATAGACGTCCCCGGAACAACGTCACCGGAACATCTCTAATGATTGACACCCTATATAAATATAAGCAACAAAGACAGTATAAAATAAATAATACAAATACTGAGCTATAGTGAAGGCTCAATTCTTTTGTAAATTATTTTTTACTAATACAATTGCTCAGAAAAAAATACATTTTGCTTAACAAGTAATATATAAAAATGTAAAAATAAAAGTACCTACTGTAAAATATAGTGGTGGATCGTTGTTGTTATGGGGCTACTTTTGCTTCCACTGGTCCTGGGGCCCTTGTTAAGGTCAACAACTTCATCAACTTTACCAAGTAGCAGGACATTTTAGCCAACATTTGGTT
Organism: Salmo trutta; assembly: GCF_901001165.1. Classification (NCBI taxonomy): domain Eukaryota; kingdom Metazoa; phylum Chordata; class Actinopteri; order Salmoniformes; family Salmonidae; genus Salmo; species Salmo trutta. The sequence goes on along the minus strand of NC_042957.1, from coordinate 39,062,460 downwards.
GCCTCTGACAGGAGGCTGACACTAGGCGCAAGTGGATCTTCCAGCAGGACAACAAACCCAAGCACTAGTAACATTCCATAAAGAAATCTCTAACTGACCACAAAATCAATATTTTGCAATGGCCATCACCCCATTGAAAACGTGGTTCGAATTGAAGAGGGCAGTCTATATGCGCAGACGAAGGATATAAAGTATCTGGAAAGATTCTGTATGGAGGAATGGTCTAAGATCCCCCCCCCAATATTTCCTCCAATCTCATAAGACATTTCAGAAAAAGGTTCAGTGTTGTTATCCTCGCTTTCTCTGAGAAATTGTTACTATAATTTTTGAGCATACAATATAGCTGTGTTATTTTACTATACATTTTCTACAGTCCTTTTTGCTTATCTATATCAGGGGTTTCAAGAATTATGGACCCCACTGTATATGATTACATTCGTGTATGTTTATTTATCCAGTAATTATTATTGAACCTGTTCACGTGTGAGTTCCAAATATCTCTAACGGTCGCCCCAGCAAGAGTTGTTTTAATTATGTGATTTCAGAATATTTTCTAACAACAGTTTAAATTGAGGTGTGTTTGGCCTCCTAATTAATTCACATAGAAGTATCCCATTTCACTGTTGCGGACAATTTATGTTTGAGGCTTTACTGAGCCGGACAAACTTCTCTCTTCAACGAGAGCCCAACCACTTCCCCAGTGTTACCGCAGACATTTGCACAGTCTTGCACAAACTGGCACATTTTCTGGCTGGCACTCGCATTGGCTTCAATGTTGTTTTCCTTGCAAATAAAGCTTTGACATGTGTGCGTTCCTACCAAAGTAAGTGCCTTACTTTCTGAATATCGTTTTTGTAAGGACCGAAGCTGGAGATGAGAAGCAGGTACGCGGAGTTGAACATTTAATGAAGAACAGACAGGTACACACGGGTATACAAAGTCGATGTTCAAACTACTGGACAGCTACATTTCCAACTTCATTTCAAAGAAGTCAAATCCACGAATGAGAAAGGTATATCTAGAGAGACCTAAGCCCACAGGCGGGTTGGGCCTTACCAATTATTTACACCAATACTGGTCAGCAAATATTCTGTATCTAAATGTGTTTCTTGGGTTTCTACATTTGAAAACAACGATAGCCCAACTTGGGCCATCATGGAGTTACAGTCAACTTCTCTGGTCTCGCTCCTGTGCTCCCCACTGCCCATGAACCTTGGCACCCATGTTTTGAACCCCATTGTTAAGAACTCCCTTAAAATCTAGTCTCAATTCCAAAATCACTTTGCCTTAAACAAGGAAGCTGCCTCTCTCCATTAACATCATCTCTTTCCAGCGTTGCAGATTGACACAGCATTCCACTTCTGGCATAGGAATGGTCTGCTGTTTTTTGTGACCTATTTGTTGATAACACATTCGTCTCATTCTCTGAGGGTTGACAATAATATTCCCAATACCCACTTTTTTAGATACCTGCAAACTCACAGCTTTGCCAAAAAACCTTTCCCTTAATTTCCACTCCATCTTAACCCTTATCTGAAGGGCACAATCTCCAGATTATATGACATAATACAGAACATTAATCCGCATTCCTCTGCAAATACAAAATCTGTATGGGAGCAAGACATAGGTGGCGAGCTACCCGATGATATATGGCAGCAAAGTACAGAGCGTATCCACACATCATTTTGCATAAGGCATGGGCTTATTCAGTTTAAGGTTTTGCACCGTCTCTATTACTCAAATGACAGATTGGCAAACATATACCCAAATGTTGACCCCAAGAGTCCAGCGACTGTGGGGCACATGTTTTTGTCATGTCAATCTTTGAGTGGCCTCTGGGACTAGATTTTTGAGGCATTCTCACATATGTGTAATACAACTGTTAGCCCCAACCCAGTCACTGCCATTTTTGGGGTACTTCCCCTAGACCAAAATGCTACCACGCATCAGGCAAATGAGAAAGCATTTGCCTCGCTGGTAGCTCGTCGCCTTGTCCTCGTTTACTGGAAGTCTGCAAAGCCACCCTCCTTTATGCAGTGGGTTAAGGAGGTGATGTCATCTCTGGAGAAGGTTAGGTACACTGTGCATGGGTCCCGTCAAAAGTTCAACTTAACCTGGTCCCCATTAACCTGTTGGGGATAGGGGGCAGTATTTGCACGGCCGGATAAAAAACGTACCCGATTTAATCTGGTTACTACTCCTGCCCAGTAACTAGAATATGCATATAATTGTTTGATTTGGATAGAAAACACCCTAAAGTTTCTAAAACTGTTTGAATGGTGTCTGTGAGTATAACTGAACTCATTTGGCAGGCCAAAACCTGAGAAGATTCCAAACAGGAAGCGCTCTCTCTGACTATTTCTTGGCCTTCTTGATCATCTCTAACCAAAACAGGGGATCTCTGGCATAACGTGACATTTTCTAACGCTCCCATAGGCTCTCAGAAGGCGCCAGAACGATGAATGGTGGCTTTGCAGGCCCTGGTGAAAAACATAAGCGCATTTGGATAGTGGTCGATCTGAGGACAATGAGACTGGAGGTGCGTGCACGAGCCGACACCATGTTTACTTTCTCTCTCTTTGAACGAAAACAACGACTCCAGGTTGGAATATTATCGCTTTTTTACGAGAAAAATCGCATAAAAATTGATTTTAAACAGCGTTTGACATGCTTCGAAGTACGGTAATGGAATATTTAGAATTTTTTTGTCACGAAACGCGTTGGGCGCGTCACCCTTCTTTACCCTTCGGATAGTGTCTTGAACGCACGAACAAAACGACGCTATTTGGATATAACTATGGATTATTTGGAACCAAACCAACATTTGTTATTGAAGTAGAAGTCCTGGGAGTGCATTCTGACGAAGAACAGCAAAGGTAATCAAACTTTTCTAATAGTAAATAGGAGTTTGGTGAGTACCACACTTGGTGGGTGTCAAAATAGCTAGCCTGTGATGGCCGGGCTATCTACTCAGAATATTGCAAAATGTGCTTTCACCGAAAAGCTATTTTAAAATCGGACATAGTGAGTGCATAAAGGAGTTCTGTATCTATAATTCTTAAAATATTTTGTTTTTTGTGAACGTTTATCGTGAGTAATTTAGTAAATTCACCAGAAGTGTTCGGTGGGAATGCTAGTCACATGCTAGTCACATGCTAATGTAAAAAGTTTTTGATATAAATATGAACTTGATTGAACAAAACATGCATGTATTGTATAACATAATGTCCTAGGATTGTCATCTGATGAAGATCATCAAAGGTTAGTGCTGCATTTAGCTGTGGTTTGGGTTTATGTGACATTATATGCTAGCTTGAAAAATGGGTGTCTGATTATTTCTGGCTGGGTACTCTGCTGACATAATCTAATGTTTTGCTTTCGTTGTAAAGACTTTTTGAAATCGGACAGTGTGGTTAGATTAACAAGTGTCTTGTCTTTAAAATGGTGTAAAATAGTCATATGTTTGAGAAATTGAAGTAATAGCATTTCTAAGGTATTTGAATATCGCGCCACGGGATTACACTGGCTGTTGAGTAGGTGGGACGCAAGCTGAACCTGTCTTTTACTTAGTGTAACTTGCATATTTTGGTAAGCAGTCGTGTCTGTTCTAGTGGCCATTTTTGCTGATAATGATATTTATTGAACTTTGTCCCATTGTTTTTATTACTGTTTTTCTTTCCTATTTAATTTACTTTATAGATGCCTTGATGGGTGGGTGGTTTGGAGGGAGGGAGGGGATGGATGGATGGATGGGATAATGAGGGGTTGTACTGTTATATCTTAAGATCTAAAAATAAAAGTAAAAGAAATATAGAAAAAAATGTATTTATGAAATATGAGAAATACTAACAACATTCCACCCATGAGGCCAAAGAGGGCGCTTTTTGTCATTGACTGCAGCATACGCTCAAACTGGTGTGATTAGAAAACTTCATTAGACCGTCTAGTTACAATTGATGCAAGTCAGCTTTTGTGCTGGCCACTGTTTTCTCACAATTCTCATCTAAATCAGAAAATGTACGCTACATTAGTCCTAACGCTAACTGAGTAAAGAGTAAGCTAACACAAGCGTCATATTTTGCCAACTCTCAGCTGATAAAAAAACCAATTTGAATTAGCTAATAGCAATTACATTTTACAATTCATCACAGGTGAGCTCACCAGTGATATAAATAATTGAGTTAAACATTTTCTAAAAGTTATCCCACTGTAGGTAGGTAGAGTTTGTGTGCACTGCCATGTTTGTTTATCTGGGTCAACCAAAGATAAGAGACAAATTAAGTTGGGTCTGTCTGTTGTATGCATGTTGAAGGCGAAGTGTGTTCTACCATCTTTTACTTCCCTTCAGTCACAACTGGAAGTTTACTCGAAATACAAGTGAACCATCCCTTCAACTCGTTTTGCTATAACATTCTTGATTTGGCAGACGTGTACGTGACACCCAGAATGCATTGAATGATGTCAACAAACATGACGCCGCACATTGCCGGCAAATACTTAGCATTAGCTCATCATAATCAGTACAACCATCAAAAAAAGTATTTTACACACATCATGTGTCCATTCCAATCTATGCAAGAAACAGAACGCATGATTTGTCACCAGTAGTTGAAAACGTGAATAAAACAGTCAATACAGAAATGATTAGCACACAAACCATTTTATGATAGTGATTTAAGGATACATGTGGCCTGTGCTGGTGTTATGATACTGATCATTTGTCACCACAGAGGATTTGTTTCCGTTTTCTACCTTTGTGGCTAGATGGAGATAGGCCTACAACATCCCCATCTAGTGCTCACATCAGGAACAACAGTTGATAACAACTAGCAATGTAGTTAACCTCTTACATCTACACGTTCCGCTAGCGGAACGTCTGCTCCAATATCCAATGATGGGCGGGGCGCGAAATTCAAACTCCTCTAAATCCGAAAACTTACACTTTTCAAACATATGACTATGTTACAGCTATTTAAAGACAAGACTCTCCTTTATCTAACCAAACTGTCCGATTTCAAAAAGGCTTTACAGCGAAAGCAAAACATTAGATTATGTCAGCAGAGTACCCAGCCAGGAATAATCACACAGCCATTTTTCAAGCTAGCATATCATGTCACATAAACCCAAACCATATCTAAATGCAGCACTAACCTTTGATGATCTTCATCAGATGACACACCTAGGACATTGTGTTATACAATACATGCATGTCTGTTCAATCAAGTTCATATTTATATCAAAAACCAGCTTTTTACATTAGCATGTGACGTTCAGAACTAGCATTCCCACCGAACACTTCCGGTGATTTTACTAAATTACTCACGATAAACGTTCACAAAAAGCATAACAATTATTTTAAGAATTATAGATACAGAACTCCTCTATGCACTCGATATGTCCGATTTTAAAATAGCTTTTCGGATGAAGCACATTTTGCAATAATGTAAGTACATAGCCCGGCGTTACAGGGCTAGCTATTTAGACACCCACCCAGTGTAGCCTTCACCAAAATCACATTTCCTATAAGAAAAATGTTCTTACCTTGCTTGTTCTTCATCAGAATACACTGCCAGGACTTCTACTTCAATAACAAATGTAGGTTTGGTCCCAAATAATCCATCGTTATATCCAAACAGCGACGTTTTGTTCGTGCGTTCTAGACACTATCCCAACGCTAAATCTCGGCCACGAGCATGACGCAAAATATGACAAAAAATTTCGAAATATTCCATTACCGTACTTCGAAGCATGTCAACCGCTGTTTAAAACCAATATTTATGCAATTTATCTCGTAGAGAAGCGATAATATTCCGACCGGGAATCTGCCTGTCTGTAAACTGAGGAAAAAACCAAAAGCCGGGGGCGGGGCGTGTCACGCGCCTAAGGCTTAGTCCATTGACTGACCACTCAGCATTTGCTCTCGTGTGCTTCAGCCAGGGCTTTGAATGACATCATTCCTGTTTTTCCCGGGCTGTGAGACTCCATTGTTGACGTGAGAAGTGTCACGTAAGAGCAGAGATCCTTTGTAAACGACAGAGATAATAAAGAAGGGCAAGAAATGTTCAGACAGGGTACTTCCTGAACAGAAGCATCTCAGGTTTTTGCCTGCCATAGGAGTTCTGTTATACTCACAGACACCATTCAAACAGTTTCAGAAACTTTGGAGTGTTTTCTCTCCAAAGCTAATAATTATATGCATATTCCAGTTTCTGGGCAGGACTAATAATCAGATTAAATCGGGTACGTTTTTTATCCAGCCGTGAAATTACTGCCCCCTAGATGTAACAGGTTAAACCTAACGCTAACCCTCATTCTCTTAACCTCCTGTGTTAATTCACCTAACCTTCTGCATTAGTTCTCCAAACCTGCCATGTTAATTATCCTAACCTGCTATGTAAACAAACCATCTGTGGAGACAAATCAGTATCACCATAACAGCAGCCAATTACATCACCCCTGACACTTATTTGGAGCCATTTAGTGTTGTTGTTTATGTATGTAGCTAGTGGGCTAAACTGTAACATTAGTAATGTCTTTCAAAGGTGATGATGGAGGAACTCCAACAGTGGGTGAAGTACGGGAGGACTGTGGTAGCTGGAAGGCCTCTAGACATTTCACCCCACCTGGACCTGCTGTTCTCCTTTGTCACGTCCTGACCATAGTAAGATGTTATTTTCTGTTTAGTTATCTGTTACCTGACAGAACTGTTGGCCGTTTGTTTGTTATTTTGTCTTTAGTATTCTGAGTTAAAATAAATATTCATCATGAGCAAATCAACACGCTGCACTTTGGTCCCCTCTCGACGACAGTCGTTACAGCTTTGATGAGTCCCAGTCTGGAGTGCAAAGCCCCTTGCCATTTCCTTCTGAGGCAGAGTGCATCAAGCTGTTTCTGACAGAGGAGCTGGTGGGAGACACAGTGGAAGAGACCAATCGTTATGCCTTGGAGCTACAGGAGACGAGCGCCACAGGGAAGGTGGACCACCTGATGGGAGAGAAAGATCAAACCAAGCTGTGCTTGACTATAATCACAAAATGGGGGCAGTAGATAAGGTGTACACGATGAACAGCTTTGTGGCATGCGCTTGGAAAATCAACAAGTGGTATAAGAAGATATTTTTTCCATCTGATCGACACTGCTGTCCTCAATGGTCACATAGTTCACTGCCAGCTATCAAGGGAGATGATTACTGAACAAGGTTTTTTGTAATTGAACATACAAATCAAATAGAGTTCCATTATGCAATTATATTGACAATGTCTCACCCACCTCCTCATCACTCCCTCTCCAAACAGGATGTTGCTAACATACAAAAGCTGTCATCAATCTCCTGCACGAAAGATGTACAGTTCCAGTTATGATGTTGCCAAGTTATGTTCAATACTGTATGTGAGTGTAATTTCTGAAAGTACAGAATAAAGAGGAATTATTAGTAATTAATATAAAATCAGAATAGCACTAAAATAATATTACAAGTAACATAACTAAAGAGCTCCACAACAGCTCCCTAAGGGGACAGGGCAGAGATATGCAGGCCAAATGAATACACAAGCAAATGCAATGGTCATGATAAGGCCAGGGTGGCTGGTCACGGCTAGAAGGGATCCAGATTTGGTCAAATTAACATATTTTTGTGTTCCATTCTCAGTCAAATTATGTTTGACTCGTGGGTGAGTGTAAGGCATTCTGATATGAGTTTAAATGGAGTTTGACCAGTGAAAGCTGGAGGGAGGACACAGACAGACAATGACACATTATGCATTCATGCACACACACACACGTGGACTCAATCTCTGTTACAGTGAGGTGTCCTCGTTGAGAAGTAGAGCAAAGTGTGCTAGAGAAAGAGGGGGAGAGCAACCGAGAGAAAGGAGAGCACTAGCCACACCAGGCTCAACAGACCTCATTATGGCACACAGAACAGAGGGGATGCAATGAAATCAAACTACTTTGTCTTCCATTCTTCTCTCTTTTGTCACTCATTTTAAGTATACCAGCTACATCCAATCCCAAAGGTTTTATGAGCACCATTCTCACCCATCTCTTCTAACCTGGTACATACCTGTAAACCCCCATAAAACGTTGAGAAGGCAATTGGTATGGCCCAACTTTCTAAGAACCATCTCCCCATCTATACTTTACTCAGCTACATAAATCAAATTATTGCCCAACACCTTCACCTTTTGATCTAAAAACAACAAACTCCTTACAAATTGACTATCAAGCAGTAAAGCATGTTGGGCTGTGGCAGTTAGATGTGAACATGAGTCAAGCAGCTCTTCTGCCCATCAGAACAACAACCTTGGAATAATTCTGCTTACCTGGGAATATTGGGCTGAAAAGCTATTAGAGCATGGATGCTGACAGATGAATAGGACAAACAAATTGGTCTTATGAAGTAAGGGACGATGTCCCACCCTGATCTGTTTCACCTGTCCTTGTGCTTGTCTCCACCCCGCTCCAGGTGTCGCCCATCTTCCCCACTTATCCCCTGGGTATTTATACCTGTGTTTTCTGTCTGTCTGTGCCAGTTCGTCTTGTTTGCCAAGTCAACCAGCGTTGTTCTCTTAGCGCCTGGTTTTGGCCAGTCTCGCTTTTTCTCATACTCCTGGTTTTGACCCTTGCATGTCCTGACTCTGAGCCCGCCTGCCTGACCACTCTGCCTGCCCCTGACTTCGAGCCTGCCTGCCGCCCTGTACAGTTTTGGACTCTGCCCTGGCTATGAACGCTTGTCTATCCCTTGGATTATAATAAATACCAGAGCTCAAAACATCTGCTCCCTGTGTCTGCATCTGGGTCTCGCCTTGTGTTGTGATAGGGGGTGGGAAAAATCTCAGGCTACTTACAATCTGACAGTGATATTACCCTTGCCAGCTCATGTTTGTCGACATTCCCATTTGATGGCTGTTTCGTTTCCAGCCAAGAGCTGATCCTAGGAAAAAGATCATGGGTTGTGTGTGGTGGGACACTGTCCATCCCAGTTGTATGGAGCTGGTTCTTGGCTGTCTAAGGCTGGGTGATGGGCTCTATCAGTCAGTTTATGGCGCTGATTCCTGGCTGGGTGTTGGCCTCTTTTGGTCCCAATCCACGTAGGTGATTCCACTGACCTTCTCATTCCCAATCAGTGAAGCTGAGCCCTGGCTCTCTCTAGCCTGGTGCTTTCAGTGTCTTTATTCAATAGAAAGGGTAAGTCATCAACTCATTCTTGGAATGTGTACTTGTGTTTTGGAGTGTGTGTGCAGGCATGTGTCTCTCTCCCCTCTTTTTCTCTTTCAGACCTCTCCCTGGAGACAGTCGGCTATCTCCTACACACAAACCAGGTCTGAACTAAAAGGCCCTCTGTGGATTCCTCATTACAAACTCTGTACTGTATGTTGTCTATACTATAGTTGCATCCCAATTGGCACCCTTACCCCTATTTAGTCCACTGCTTTTGGCCAGGGCTCATAGGGCTCTGCTAGGTAAAGTCCCCCCTTATCTCAGCTCACTGGTCACCATAGCAGCACCCACCTGTAGCACGCACTCCAGCAGGTATATCTCTCTGGTCACCCCCAAATCAAATTCCTCCTTTGGCCGTCTCTCCTTCCAGTTCTCTGCTGCCAATGACTGGAATGAACTACAAAAATCTCTGAAACTGGAAACACTAATCTCCCTCACTAGCTTTAAGCACCAGCTGTCAGAGCAGCTCACAGATCACTGCACCTGGACATAGCCCATCTATAATTTAGCCCAAACAACTACCACTTCCCCTACTGTATTTATTTTTCTCCTTTGCACCCCATTATTTCTACTTTGCACTTCCACTACAAATCTACCATTCCAGTGTTTTACTTGCTATATTGTATTTACTTTGCCACCATGGCCTTTTTTGCCTTTACCTCCCTTATCTCACCTCATTTGCTCACATTGTATATAGACGTATTTTTCTACTGTATTATTGACTCTGTTTGTTTTACTCCATGTGTCAAACTGCTTTACTTTATCTTGGCCAGGTCGCAATTGTAAATGAGAACTTGTTCTCAACTTGCCTACCTGGTTAAATAAAGGCGAAAGAAATAAAAAAGGTACTGCAATAGGAAATGGGGTGCTATTTTGGGTGCATCCTTTAACTCCAGGTGGCCCTGTGCTCCTAGTTCATTTCCCTGGGGACCTATAGAGAGGTTTGCAGGTCCCAGGTCTTGTTGGATTATATAGCCAACTCCTGTGGTCATTGTCAGACAGCACAAACAGATCTGGGACCAGGGTTTGAGAGCAGTGCTCATGGCTGGGGAATAGACTGGTGTGTAGTACAGAGAATAGGCCATTAAACAGACATCCAGGGCAGGATTATTTAAAAAAATTGTCAACACAGTCATTGTAATGGTGTTCCTTTTTCTCGCTTCCTCTGCAGGGTTTGGTTTTTACTGTACTTGAATTAGGAGACTTCCGACAGCTTTGCCAAATGATTGGGTTTGTGTTCTAGACTGCATGCACAAGCGCAAACGCACACATAAAAGCAGACACGCACACACACTGACTGGGGATGTGTTTTCTCATTCTGTTCCAAGTTTTTTTTCTGCACAGAAGTCTTGGGTCAGGGGGAATCAAAAATTCAAAACATGATGCATTCAGGAGTATTCATGGCATGGGGCCCCCAATGATTTTGTAAAAATGTTTGAGTCACTTGGATAGCATAAGCCATGGCGAAATGTATAGAATTGCAGGAAATTGGCTTTAAAATAGCTAAACTACGTCAACGCGGCCAACAAGAGGGCCTTGAGAATTTTAGGTTGGTGACTGTACCATTGGCTGCGCCCATGGCCACACCCATGGCCACAACCACCATCTAAGCCCCATTTTGATCCAGAAAAAAATGTCTGCAGAAGTCATTATTCAAACCAGACACTGCTGGTTACTCTGTAATAACTCAACTTCAGTATCCCACCATTTAATCGCCCCGGCTCTCCACTGTCTCTCTCTATTTCTCTCTCTCTCTCTGTCTCTCACAAACACAACAAAACACCAAGATCTATTACCGCAAATCTCACTACAACTATGTACTATATTGTTAGCCTGCCACACACAGAGAGAGCGAGAGAAAGCTCAGGGTATCAGCTGGCATTCGTCAGTGCTAACTCAAAATGACAATGTGCCGAGAGGTCCTAATTACTGTCTCAGGCAGCTTAGACATATGTGCCATCGCTGTGAGAGCCATGTGTTCAAAGGCAATACTTGAACTGTTTTATACACACAAACTACACAAACTATAGTGTAGAAGTGTCACGTCCTGACCTTAGAATGCTTTTATTTTCTATGGTAGAGTAGGTCAGGGCGTGACGGGGTTTTGTCTAGTTTATTTATGTCTATGTTGGTTCTAGTTTCTTTTTTCTATGTTGGGGGTTTTGTCTAGTTTATGTATTTCTATGTGGGGTTCTAGTTTTCTGTATTTCTATGTTGGGGTTTTGGGATGATCTTCAATTAGAAGCAGCTCGTCATCATTGTCTCTAATTGGAGATCATATTTAAGTTGTTGTTTTTCCCACTAGGTTTTGTGGGAGATTATTTTGAGTAAGTGTATGTTGCACCTCTTCGTCACGGTTTGTTGTTTAGTTTATTTGTATGTCGTGCATAGTTTCACAGTTTGAATAAAATGTGGAACGATACACACGCTGCGCTTTGGTCTCATTCTTCAGACAGCCGTGACAAGAAGAACCAATAACCATTTATTTTACAGCCCGGTAGGAGCTAGGTATTTACTATGTAAATACTTGGTAACAAAAGTTATTTAAATGGTAACTATTTCAATTAGTACTACTGGAAAGTACTAAAACATTCTAGTACTTACCGAGCTGTAAAATAAAGGGTACCGTATTCTGTCAAAGTCAGATGGATTTGGTGTAAGCTAGGATGGTGTATAAGGACTACATTGTTCTGAAGGGGGGAAATGGTCTTGGACACACAGTACTGCTCGACACATACAACATGCATACATTCCATATACACATGCCATGTAAAACACAACTATCACAAAATAAACTGACTAGTGATAACTTAAACAAAAGCCACATAGATATTACATTGCACACCAGCCTTTACACAATCTGTCAGTGGTGTACTAACGAGAGATCAGAGGGATCTGGAATGGGTAAAGTCATTTAGGAGTTGTTGAATGATATCTTCGGAAGAAGGAGAGTGAAATGGTGAGTAATCCAATGGCTCAAATGCGGTCACAAGAGGCAGACGAAAATTCCAAATAGTATCCGTAAAGTTCATAGAAACATGTCAAACGATGTTTATAAATCAATCCTCAGGTTGTTTTTAGCCTAAATAATCAATAATATTTCAACCTGACAATAGCTTCGTCAATATAAAAACAATGAAAGGCGCGCTCTCATGATTGCGCACTAAACAGGTTGGGGACTTTCCACTGGCCTCTCACTGAAACTGCTCATTCTCCCTCATTTTTCAGAATAAAGGCCTGAAACAATGTCTAAAGACTGTTCACAGCTAGTGGAAGACATAGGGGACAGAATCTGGGTCCTATCCCTTTAAATGGTGGATTGTCTTTCAATGGAAAAACACCCATTTCGAAATAATAGCACTTCCTGGATGGATATTCCTCAGGTTTTCGCCTGCCATTTCAGTTCTGTTATACTCACATACATTATTTTAACAGTTTTGGAAACTTTTGAGTGTTTTCTATCCAGATCTACCAATTATATGCATATCCTAGCTTCTGGGCCTGAGTAGCCTATCCCCAAAAAAGTTAAGAAAAGAAAGAAAAATAGGAATTATTAGGGAGAGAGAGAGGGAGAAAGAAAAGGGTAGAGAGATAGAGAGGAAGGCTTTCCATGTATGTTATCTTTCCTTTAGCGTACCATAGGCTAAAAACCCTCCAAAACACATTATGGAAACTGTTTTAAACCCACAGTTGTTATTGGCCCAGTCACAATAGAGCCACTCCAATATTACAGTATTAATAAGTGGATTGGTACAAACAGACCTCATTGAACCCCTCTTCTAAAGCTACAGCCATGCCTGGATGTATCTACAGTCATCAGAACTACAAAATCCTAAATACATTGGGTTTATCTAGGCCCTCAAACGATTAGAACTAAACAACCCAAAAATATACACTTAATTTGTGTATGCCCTAAAGCATTTAAAACTAGAAAATCCTAAAAGACATACTGGAATCATGTAGGCCTAGAAGTACAAATCCCCAAAAGACACAGAGGCATGCAGACTTCACCCTACTAGAGACCACAGGGCTAAAACTCAAAGACCACCCTCTGCTACACTCCATGTAATTCTACTTCATAAACATCATAACCCCAACCTTAACCCCACCATCAATCCTATTACACTAGCTGGATGGATGCACATTGCACAGACGTTCTCCAAATCTGGTTTTATGACGACATACCTGAAGTACCTCCATTACATGACAGAGGGCACTGTTTCACCAGAGGGGATTTACCAGTAGCAGATTTAGCATCATTTTCTCTCCATCAGTCGATGTCTTCTTACCTCGGCTCAGTAAGCATTCCTTTCACGCTGGGTGCAAGGCTCGGCAGGCTTAGCGAAACCCAGCTTTTTTCCATAATTATGCTAGTAGAACAGATGGTGGGATGGTGAGTGCCTCGTTGTGTTTGATTTTCTCACATTGCAGTCAGAGTATCTGTTTTTAGACCCACGCAACCCAAAGCACATTCCCAACCCAGTGTTGTATGAACATTGACACTGCAACCCACGATCGTGTGTCTTTGGCAAACATATTTTGCTATCTAGATGTTTATATATTCAGAATATGCTTGAATAGAGACCCATTGACTTTCCCAATGCTCTAGGGTTAAGAAGAAATGCCTTGGTTGATGTAATTATATTTGCATCTGATTAACCCACACTTGTTGCACCTTGGCTTCTGTTTCAAGGAAACACGCGCACTCTCACATGCGCACAATCACGCACACACACTCTCTCACACACACTCACACACACAGTGTAGTCTCTTTCTCTCTATCTCTCTCTCTCTCACACACACACAGGCCAGTTATTCACTTCTTAACACTTGATACCACATACAATAACACTGTTCATCCAAAAAGTTATTTCATATATCCATCCATTCGGTGCTGAAGATTACGTCCATCTCATCGCCACTCCACCCGTTCGTAGCAGGGCCTATTTGTTGTACTTACCGCGGCTCATCATCAAACCTGGCTGAATCTGAATCCACACTTGCAGGGCCCGGGAGCTGATAATGCGCACACTGTAAAATTCAACAAACCTTTGCGTGTACACTCCATGCCGATTGCAACTGTTTGAACTGCAGTTGTTGGAGTACTCACATAGAAACGTGATACTTGAAATAGACAGTAAACCATGAATGCTTAGCAATTATTGTGTTTCTATATCTACACAGATTGTAATCGGTTGTCAGGGATATATCTCTATTTGCAGTTAGTGCGTAAGGCTTTGGCTTTCTATTGCTGGAGTCGGTTGTGACATGGTTAATACACACGGAGCGAAGGCTTTTAAGTCTAAAGTGAAGTTATTTGTATGTTGGTTAAATATTCGTGCCTCCGAGCACGTAATATCGATAGCTGTATGGACTTGCTCCTCTCTGCCAATTTCAACTCTCACAATTCTCTCAAGTCTTCCCCCTCTCAAGTTTGTACAATGAAATATACAATTATTCAACATTTGGTTAAAAGGCATATTTGTTTTTTCATCAAATGTCAGCAATGGCAACAGTAGACCAGCAATAGTTTCATATGCTGTAAGTCTGCGTGGCATGTTTCATAATACAACATTGGAAGCAGTTTTTATTGATTGGATTCTGAAGCCTAGAAGGAAAATATGCATTGTTCATATGACACAGCCCAATGATCAGAAAATAGCCACATTCCTTGTAAGCAAATGTAGCTACACTAATAATGAACAATCATAATAGCCTCGTCTCGGAATGTGTACTATACTTACAATTTAGTCGCTTACTCAATTCATTGGATAAAAGCTATTTATTTACCCGCATGGCTTGTTCAACCGAAAACCACATTTCTGAAAAGTTGGAAGGTAAACACATTACAAAATGGTGGTTGATTTTGCCTAATGAAGAGCTTGACTTGCCGTGGACCACTGACTGCCTAAGAGAAAATGTATGCTTGCTCAAAAAATGTGGTCGGAGGAGCCTTATGGGTGGTGTGACGCAATTTTCGGAGCCTCCGGAGTCACGCAGAGGCCAAATTGAGCTCCACACCGCATCACCATGGCCTCTCAAAATGTGTAACAATGCAGAGGTCTCCGAATACCTCCCTAATTGACATGACTGGTTGACGGTAGGTGAGGGCAGTAGGTCCTGTATAAACACAAACTCACTTCCTTGACATCTTCCTTAACAACAGCTCTGCGCTGCTTCGTGTATGAAGTATGAAAGTCCTGACTTCTGCGGGAGGCCATATCACCGTAAATGCTGCATTGCCAATGTAGACGTCGGATTGACCTTGTTACAGAGCCCGCCACCAAACATGGTTCAGTGCGGCGCTGTCCATGGTGCTGAAATTCACAGAGGGACAGCGAGTGGAGCTGAAATGACTAGTCAAGGGCCGCTAGCGTTTTTCCCCACTTCTCTTCAAACAATGCTCAACTGCTTGTGTTTTAAAAGTATCATGTTTATTATTCAATATCACCACGTTCATTTACTGATGAGAAAAAATAGACATAATACATGACGATCCAATTGATTTTGTCGCAAATTGGGACAATCTGTGAGTGAAATGAGGGTACTCATTGTAAAACTTAATGGTGTATGTGGAAGTGTTACTCTCCAGCCTATGAATAGGCTATAACACAGCAATGCAATTATTTTTGTGAAGGGGTAAACTGTTGCGGAGCCGCAAAATACACCAGTAATGTCTCGCAGTCACGCACAGCACAAGCGTTACATAATTACAACGGGTGGGTGGATGACATTAGCCGAAGGAAATCATGCTGTTGTAAAATAGCAGCTCCTTTGGGATGCAGATAGGAGCTGTGGCACACTGTTGTCGGCGGAACCTGTGACAATATCTCTCTTTCACACGCACGCACACACATTCTCGCTCTCTCTCTCTCTCTGTCTCTCTGTCTCTCTCTCTCTCTCTCTCTCTCTCTCTCTCTCTCTCACCCTTCCTCTTCTGTAGGCTCACTCTATCTGGCTCGCGCGCTCGAACTAACCTTGGCTCAACGTCAGAGGCTGTGCAGCAGTGCAGTATAATGGGAGCGTATGCAACCCAAAGTGCCTCATAGGCTGCTATCGCGATTCTGCTCTGCTTGGCGCTCTCTGCTCCTCTACAGACATACCTCCCGTGTGGATATCCGACTCCTCGTGTCTCACCTGAGCCAGGCGCAAGCCCTTGTATGAGCCTCCACCGGATTTGTACCGCCCGACATGGATGTCCCGCCATCTCGTGAACCGGAGGATAGTTTCTTGGCTTAGCCAAGTCGGGAATCAGGCCGGGACTGCTAATGGGTTTAGGGGAAGCTCGAGTGACCATGCCGTGATCCTGCGACTGGGCTGCCGTCACCCTGCCGAACGACTGTAAACCGAATTCCGGGGGACTCAAACGCGTACGGGGGATCACCACTGTGCATTTTACAAACAACATGAAGATTACCTCCCAGCTGATAATTAGTCTTGTTTTCAGGTTCAACCTCAGGCTGCTGCTCCTGCTTCTGCTGCTGTTTCTTGGATACTCTCGCGGGATGCCACACGTTTTAAGATTTGGTAAGATACGTGTTGTTTGTAGAGACAAGTATTTGTCAACCTCTCATACACTGCAAAGGGGTTACCCCGAATTTGACAGTAATTTACAGGCAGTTCGGTGAATATGGTATCAAGCACGTAAGCCTGTATTATACTGTAAAAAAAGTAAATGCTACTGTTATCGGAATTAATTATATTTAATTGAGGCGATGGGTTTGTATTTCTCAGTATTTTACTGAAATTACAAGGGGTCTGTGCAAGCAGATTGGCTGCTAACTGTTAACACATTACAGCATTTTGATGAATATTTGGTGTTCTATATCACTTGCACTTCTAGAGGCATTAACAAAGGCTTCCAAATTGGCAGCAACTACAGGGCAAAACAGACCAAAAGAACATCGAAAAATGCTCAACAATTTAAGGTTTAAGACTAGCTGCCACTCCAATCTGTCCCCTATCCATTTTTAATTGATGGGGCTCTATAACCACATGTAAGTTAAATTGGTATAGCATTCCCCTCTCACGGGTGCAACAAATGTGGCCTCTTACAAGGCACGTCTCAAAATATGCAATGAGACAGAAACAACAATTCCATTCACCAACTAGTTGTCAAAAGGTTTTTGGCAATCAAAAAGATACAGTATATGGTACTGTATTATGTGGGGTGGAATTACAGTACCATTCGAAATACAGACATTTTCCCACAATGCACCATAATTTACAATATGATGCTGTAAAACGTTTCAGAGTTCTTTTTTACTTTTAGTAATAACTAAAATAACTGCATAAATTACTGCTTTCCATTACAGTGTAGGCTATCTATTCATAGCATTCAATGGTTCAGGGAATGGCCTTCTTTGCTCTTTATGTACAATACCGTTCAAAAGTTTGGGTCACTTAGAAATGTCCTTGTTTTGAAAGAAAAGCATGTTTTGTCTTTTAAAATAACATCAAATTGATCAGAAATACAGTGTAGACAATTGTGGCTGGAAACGACGTAGCACACAGCGTTGTACGAGATCCTCAGTTTCTTGGCAAATTCTCATATGGAATAGCCTTCATTTCTCATAACAAGAATAGACTGATGAGTTTCAGAAGAAAGTTATTTGTTTCTGGCCATTTTGAGCCTGTAATCGAACCCACAAATGCTGATTCTCCAGATACTCAACTAGTCTAAAGAAGTCCAGTTTTATTGCTTCTTTAATCAGGACAACAGTTTTCAGCTGTGTGAACATAATTGCAAAATGTCTTTCTAATGATCAGTTAGCCTTTTAAAATGATAAACTTGGATTAGCTAACACAACGTGCCATTGGAACACGAGTGATGGTTGCCGATAATGGGCCTCTGTACGCCTATGTAGAAATTCTATAAAAAATCTTCAGATTCCAGCTACAGTAGTCATTTACAACAATAATAATGTCTACACTGTATTTCTGATCAATTTTATGTTATTTTAATGGACATTTCTAAGTGACCCGAAACTTTTGAACGGCAGTGTATGTTGGTTTCACGCTTTGGCAGTGGCACACTGTGTTGACCCATTCTTCAAAGAGGAGGGATATGGTGATTTGGATACCTAAACATTAATTTGAAGAACAATGAGATACATTACACAGTCAAATAGACATTTTAATCACATGCTTTTACTCCAAATTATGAAATTGCAGGCTTTTGCATGACTTCGAGGTCAAGCAAACAAGCATGTTCCCTGAATGGTCTGTATAAGTGCCCTTACACTGAGAAACAGTGTTGGTGGAATAACATGAGTTGAATGGCTGGGTTCCCTTATTGTGCTAACTCTGTCATAGGCCTATGTGAACCTGTTTAATCCAAATAGTCCATATCTATATGAAACAGCTTGAGGCAGAGCACCAAATCAAATCAAATCAAACTTTATATGGCTACTATTGTAGGATATTGGTCAGGCTTATAGTACCAGGGATGTATGAGATTCCGTCACGCAACAGGGTAAGATTTAATTTAGACAAAGGAAGCTTAATCCTTTTATTGGTCATAATTGTCTTTCATACAATTCAACGAAACTATAGGCTTGTCATGACTTCCACCGAAGTCGTTTCTTCTCCTTGTTCGGGCGGCGTTCGGCGGTCGGCGGTCGGCGTCACCGGTCTTCTGGACATCGTCGATTCGATCCACTTTTCATTTTCCATTTGTTTTGTCATGTTTTCCTACACACCTGGTTTCAATTTCCCTCATTATTTGTTGTGTATTTAACCCTCTGTTCCCCCCATGTCTTTGTGTGGGGTTGTTTGTTGTAAGTGCTTGTGCACTTGTTTACTGGTGCGCGTCGGGTTTTTTGTACCCATATTCTGTTGTATTTTTATGCTGTTGGTTTTTGGATTAAACTGCTCCGGTTACTACCTAGTTCTGCTCTCCTGCGTCTGATTTCCCTGCCACCAGTTACGCACTCCTTTACAAGGCTAAATGAACACAGCAACTAGCTGACCAAAAGCTCCAGAACCATTTTTTATTATAGCTATCCATTGCTTTGGTGTTCACCTTAAGGCCAGGCACCACAGGCTGAAATTACATTTTTGTATCTACCTATCAATTTTGAGATTTGTTAGTATTTTGGACCAGTATCTGTCAAAAGTTTGGACACACCTACTCTTTCAAGGGTTTTTCTTTATTTGTACTATTTTCTACATTGTGGAATAATAGTGAAGACATCAAAACTATGAAATAACACATATGGAATCATGTAGTGTACTGTCACGTCCTGGCCAGTATATAAGGTTAATTGTTTTGTAGTTTGGTCAGGGCGTGGCAGGGGGTATTTGTTTTATGTGGTTCAGGGTGGTGTGTTTGTTCAAAGGGGGGTTTGATTTAGTATTTTCGGGGTTTTGGGTTGATGTTCTATGTTTATGTATTTCTATGTGTAGTCTGGTGAGTGTGTTTCTATGTTGTGCTGATTGGGGTTGGGACTCTCAGTTGAAGGCAGGTGTTGTCTATCTGCCTTTGATTGAGAGTCCCATATATTAGGGTGTGTTTGGGTTTGTTATTCGTGGGTGATTGTTCTGTGTTGAGCCTATGCTAGCCAGACTGTTTGTAGTTGTTCGTTCTTTTGTTTTGTTATTTTGTACATTCATTTCTGATAGAATATAAATAAACAGAAAAATGAGCATACACGTACCTGCTGCGTTTTGGTCCTCCTTCACCGACGACAACCGTGACATGTACGCACTATACACACGCGTACACATGGATTTTGTACTGTATGTATGTGGTAGAGGTGGAGTAAGGGCCTGAGGGCACAGGGTCTGTGAATGTATTGTAATGTTTTTAAAATTGTATAAACTGCCATAATTTTGCTGGACCCCAGGAAGAGTAGCTGCTGCCTTTGCAGCAGCTAATGGGGATCCATAATAAATACAAAAACAAAATTTAGTAACCAAAAAAGTGTTAAACAAATCAAAATAGGGAAAAGGGGATACCCAGTCAGTTATACAACTGAATGCCTTCAACTGAAATGTGTCTTCCACATTTAACCCAAATATATTTTATTGTAACATGTGCTCATTATGGCGCACACACCTGTCACCATCGTTACGCGCACCTGCGTGTTGTCAGGCTCACCTGGACTCCATCACTGCCCTGATTACCTTATGTCATTCCCTTTGGTTCCTTCCCCAGGCATCATTGTTCCTGTTTCATGTCTGCGTTGTCCGTGTTTCTTGTTTTGTATTATTTCCATTTATTTATTAAAACACTCACTCCCTGAACTTGCTTCCTGACTCTCAGCTCACGTTGTTACAGAATGACGCCTCAACTAAGGGAAGCATCATGGAGTGTATTTATTTTTTTGTTTTGGTGGGAATGACGTCGGGTCCGGGAGCCGCTACAGGCTCTTCATGCCTCAGACAGATCGCCAGGCTCCCCTGCCTCCGCCGGTTCGTCAGGCTCTCATACCTCAGCCGGATCGCCAGGCTCCCCTGCTACAGCTGGCTCGTCGGGCTTTCATGCCTTCACTGGATAGCCAGGCTCCCCTGCTTCCACCGGCTCGTCAGGCTCTCATGCCTCAGCCGGATCATCAGGCTCCCCTGCCTCAGCCGGTCTGTGAGGTTCCCGCGCCCCAGTTGGCGACAAGTTCCCGTGCATCAGCAGGCGTGACCGGTCCACTCCTGATCCCGGGGTTCGTCCCTTTGGTTGGCGTCCTGCGGCTGGAGCCGAACGCGCCGGGGAGGGGGTAACGTCACGTATACTCTCTCTCTGACCTCTTGGTCAACAGGCTGCTCATTATGGCGCACACCTGTCACCATCGTTACGTGCACCTGCGTGTCGTCAGACTCACCTGGACTCCATCACTTCCCTGATTACCTTCCCTATATATGTCTCTCCCTTTGGTTGCTTCCCCAGGCGTCCTTGTTTCTGTTTCATGTCTGTGTGCTGTTAGTGTTTCCTGTTTTGTATTATGTTCCGTTTATTTATTAAGACACTCACTCCCTGAAGTTGCTTGCTGACTTTCAGAGCACGTCGTTACTTTTATATTATAGAATTTTGCATTGACAGCTTTGCACATGCTTGGCATTCTCTCAACCAGCTTCACCTGGAATGCTTTTCCTACAGTCTTGAAGAAGTTCCCACATAAACGAAGCACTTGTTGGCTGTTTTTCCTTCACTCTGTGGTCCAACTCATCCCAAACCATCATAATTAGGTTAAAGTCAGCTGATTGTGTAGGCCAGGTCATCTGATGCAGCACTCCATCACTCTCAATGGAGGTGTGTTGGGTCATTGTCCTGTTGAAAAACAAATGAGATGGGATGGCGTATCCCTGCAGAATGCTTTGGTAGCTATGCTGGTTAAATTAAGTGTGCCTTGATTTCTAAAGAAATCACAGACAGAGTCACCTGCAAAGCACCCCTACACCATCAAACCTCCTCCTCCATGCTTCACGGTGGGAACCACACATGAGGAGATCATCGGTTCATTTACTCTGCGTCTCACAAAGACATGGCAGTTGGAAGCATAAATCTCAAATTTGGACTCAACAGACCAAAGGACAGATTTCCACCGGTCTAATGCCCATTGCTCATGTTTCTTGGCCCAAGCAAGTCTCTTCTTATTATTGGTGTCCTTTAGTAGTGGTTTCTTTGCAGCAATTCGACCACGAAGGCCTGATTCTCGCAGTCTCTGAACAGTTGACGTTGAGATGTGTATGTTACTTGAACTCTGTGAAGCATTAACAGTTGAAGTCGGAAGTTTACATACTTAGGTTGGAGTCATTAAAACAAATTTCTTGTTAACAAACTATAGTTTTGGCAAGTCGGTTAGGACATCTACTTTGTGCATGACACAAGACATTTTTCCAACAATTGTTTACAGACAGATTATTTCACTTATAATTCACTGTATCACAATTCCAGTGGGTCAGAAGTTTACATACACTAAGTTGACTGTGCCTTTAAACAGCTTGGAAAATTCCAGAAAATTATGTCATGGCTTTTAGAACCTTCTGATAGGCTAATTGACATCACTTAAGTCAATTGGAGGTGTACCTGTGGATGTATTTCAAGGCCTACCTTCAAACTCAGTGCCTCTTTGCTTGACATTATGGGAAAATCAAAAGAAATCAGCCAAGACCTCAGAAAAAATATTGTAGACCTCCACAAGTCTGGTTCATACTTGGGAGCAATTTCCAAACGCCTGAAGGTACCACGTTCATCTGTACAAACAATAGTATGCAGGTATAAACACCATGTGACCACACAGCCGTCATACCGCTCAGGAAGGAGATGCGTTCTATCTCCTAGAGATGAATGTACTTTGGTGCGAAAAGTGCAAATCAATCTCAGAACAACAGCAAAGGACCTTGTGAAGATGCTGGAGGAAACGGGTAAAAAGGTATGTTTATCCATAGTAAAACGAGTCCTATATCGACATAACCTGAAAGGCCGCTCAGCAAGGAAGAAGCCACTGCTCCAAAACCGCCATAAAAAAGCCAGGCTACGGTTTGCAACTGCACATGGGGACAAAGATCGTACTTTTTGGAGCAATGTCCTCTGGTCTGATGAAACAAAAATAGAACTGTTTGGCCATAATGACCATCGCTATGTTTGGAGGAAAAAGGGGGATGCTTGCAAGCTGAAGAACACCATCCCGACCTTGAGGCACTGGGGTGGCAGCATCACAAGATATAGATGGCATCATAAGGAATGAAAATTATGTGGATATATTGAAGCAACATCTCAAGACATCAGTCAGGAAGTTAAAGCTTGGTCGCAAATGGGTCTTCCAAATGGACAATTACCTCAAGCATACTTCCAAAGTTGTGGCAAAATGGCTTATGGACAACAAAGTCAAGGTATTGGAGTGGCCATCACAAAGCCCTGACCTCAATCCTATAGACAATTTGTGGGCAGAACTGAAAAAGCGTGTGCGAGCTAGGAGGCCTTCAAACCTGACTCAGTTACACCAGCTCTGTCAGGAGGAATGGGCCAAAATTCACCCAACTTATTGTGGGAAGGTTGTGGAAGGCTACCCGAAACGTTATTCCCAAGTTAAGCAATTTAATGGCAATGCTACCAAATACTAATTGAGTGTATGTAAACTTCTGACCCACTGGGAATGTGATGAAAGAAATTAAAGCTGAAATAAATAATTCTCTCTATTATTATTCTGACATTTCACATTCTTGAAATGAAGTGATGATCCTGACTGACCTAAGACAGGGCATTTTTATTAGGGTTAAATATCAGGAATTGTGAAAAACTGAGTTGAAATGTATTTGGCTAAGGTGTGTGTAAACTTCCGACTTCAACTGTATTTGGGCTGCAATTTCTGCAGCCGAGGTATCTCTGGGTTCTCCTTTCCTGTGGCGGTCCTCCTGACAGCCAGTTTCATCATATCGCTTGATGGTTTTTGTGACTGCACATTTTCCGTATTGACTGACCTTCATGTCTTAAAGTAATGATGGACTGTTGTTTCTCTTTCCTTATTTGAGCTGTTCTTGTCATGATATGGACTTGGTCTTTTTACCAAATAGGGCTATCTTCTGTATACCACCCCTACCTTGTCACAAAACAACTGATTGACTCAAACCCATTAGGGAAAGAAATTCCACAAATTAACCTTTAGCAAAGCACACCTGCTAAAACCTGTTGGGGATAGGGGGCAGTATTGAGAATTTTGAAAAAAACATGTGCCCATTTTTAACTGCCTCCTACACCAACTCAGAAGCTAGAATATGCATATTATTGTTCAGGTTTGGATAGAAAACACTCTGAATTTTCTAAAACTGTTTGAATTGTGTCTGTAAGTATAACAGAACTCATATGGCAGTCAAAACCCTGAGACAAATTCTGACAGGAAGTGGATACCTGATGTGTTGAATTACCTTTAAGCCTATGCCATTGAAACACACAGGGGCTTATTAATCGTTGAGCACTTCCTATGGCTTCCACTAGATGTCCCCAGTCTTTACAAAGTTGTTTGAGTCTTCTACTGTGAGAACTGAACGAACAAGAGCCTTGGAACGGTGGTGGCCGACAAGACTCTGGCGAGCGAGTTCATGTTGGGTACTCTCGTTCCAATACGTTTTAAAAGAGAATGCAATCGTCCGCTTTGAATATTATTCATGTTCTGGTTGAAAAAGGCACTAATGATTTATGCTATACAACGTTTGACATGTTTGAACGAACGTAAATATTTTTTCTCCCCTCTTTCATGAAGAGAAGTCCGGCGGGCTTAGATCATGTGCTAACAACACGGAGCTTTTTGGACATAAATTATGAGCTTTTTCGAACAAAACTACATTTGTTATGGACCTGGGATTCCTGGAAGTGACATCTGATGAAGAGAATCAAAGGTAATGGATTATTTACATAGTATTTTCGATTTTAGATCTCTCCAACATGGCGGTTAGTCTGTATCGCAAAGCGTATTTTTCTGGGCGCAGTGCTCAGATTATTGCAAAGTGTGATTTCCCAGTAAGGTTATTTTTAAATCTGGCAATCCGGTTGCGTTCAAGAGATGTAAATCTATAATTCTTTGAATGACAATATAATATTTTACCAATGTTTTCGAATAGTAATTATTTAATATGTTGTGCTGATTTGACTGGCGGTATTGGAGGGAAAAGATTTCCTCAACATCAACGCCATAGTAAAACGCTGTTTTTGGATATAAATATGAACTTGATAGAACTAAAAATGCATGTATTGTCTAACATAATGTCCTAGGACTGTCATCATAAAAATTCCAATTTCATAGAGAATGTTTCAAACTGGACTATATTTAGTAACTTACTTTGAAGAGATGGTGATTGGGTCTAAGAAGTCATTTGGCATTTGGTAGCCTTCCAACTTCCATTTCCCAAAAGTCAGACTCTTCCCACACGCCAACTCTCTTTTCCCAGCTTCAGAAGCATCTGCATTCGCCAAATTGTGCTTTTTCTTAGATATATTCTACGGACTTGCCCAGAGGGAATTGTTGAAATGTTGTAAAAAATGTATCCTAGATAACATTTTCTTTAAAAAATATTTAGGGTTATATTCGTGTCTACATTCATTGATAAAAGTGTATTGTGATATAAATGGCATTAAAAAAAATGTTGCTTGACTTGCAGTAAACTTCTGTTTTGAAGTACGTATTAGGCCTATTAGATGAGCTCATTTTAAAATTCCCATCAGAGAAATAAGGAGCATTAGTGGTTTTAAGGTAGTCAAGTAACCTACTTCTACACAGACACTATATCTCAGGGTGCTTCACTATCTCTATGCTCTTTTAAACTACTGACACTCTCCCCCCAACATGTCCTCTGCAGTAAATGTAAACATTGCCCGGGAGTCGGGGCTCAATCAATCACTCACGGGGCGCTAGTTTTTGATCCATTGATTAAAAAGGTTGCCTACCATCATTTGATAACATATATAGGCCTAAATAGCTAGTGTCTTGTCAGTCAATGTTTGCATGGTTGCGAGACCGTCTTCGAGTGATGCTGTTCTTCAAAGCGTATTTCTTTTTATGTTGACAACACACTCTGACAATCTTAATCCCCCTGAGGCTCCTGTTTAAAAATCAGTCTGGGTCTGCATGAGCCGCCACTATGGCAACGGGATGTGCTATTGTTACTGCTGCAGCTTTCTCCTATATGTCCTCACACACTCACCGATTTCCGGTCTCGCACACTGTCTGACAGAGAGGCTGGCTCTGCATGCAAGCGTGCATGGTTGCCTGCATCAATAGCTCAGGAGAGATACACAGGCAATAGATCTCCATCTACACAGGTGATTCATGGCCATCTCTTGAGACTTCAGGGCTCAGCAGCATGCTCGTTGGGACAGACACAACATTTTCCCTATGGACGGGGTCAGAGCACAAATGCGCCACAAGGCATAATGTGCCGCTGGAAGGACTAGATAAAATGATCTACAAGTGGGAATGCTCAGATCAGCACCACAGCGAGCGGGCCTTTGTTAATATTTCAACCGCTCTTTCATAATTTTGAGGCAACGTTGAAAAAGTTCCACTATGTGAAACCGTTTGTCATTTCCCTTGAGACTATATTTCTGGCTTTTTAAGGCCATATTTATCACTGTTGGTTTATCTTTCTTATCCCCTCTTTTGTTGCCAATGCTGTTAGTGCAATATCAATGTCTGGTTGTGGAGGATATCTCTGTTTCACAAAGAATCTTGAGGAGCTGGGATCAAAAGCAGAGATGATATGAGTGTTTTCTCCGCTGTTTCAATAGATATGGAGAGAGAGAGAGAGAAATAAATCTAATGAGGAAACCAGAAGCAATAATACCATTTCCTCGCCTCAACTCTATTACTATAGCTGCTTATTCAGCATTTCCTGCCTGGCTAGTCCTCTTGGTGGAGTCTGTGTACAGAGAGGTCAGTTCTCCTGTGGTGCTGTGTCCCTCTACTGCCCCACATCTACCTAAACACACACACACACACACACACATTTGATTTCTACATGGTTCATATATATGTGTGCCTCATGCTGATAGTTCTGTATTTTGCTCTGGATAAAAGCATGTTTTATGAATCCCTAATGTGCCAAATAAACAGAATATTTGTCAACCTTGACAGTTTTTTTTTTGTTGCTTTCGATAAAGGCATATACCAAATTCAGCAACTAAATGACCAAGTTAATTGAGCTCCCTCATTACATACAAAGGTAGTTTGCTTGAATGACAAGTTAGTTATATGTGACAGACTGCCTTGATTCCATTTTATGTATCAAAATTTGAAATTGTGTTTTTCCATTTTTCCATTGAATGTAAACAGAGACACAGAGCTACAAAATGGTATATCATTCACTGCATTTGAGGAACAATGGGAAAGTAATTCTGCTTTGAAAGTTGATAAACTTGTAACCTCACTTTTGGGAAAATGGGCTGTGAATGTTTTGTTGCTTACAGTGGTTCTTCGTTTAAAAGTTACGTCATACTGCAGCACACCTTGCGGGCTACCGCAGAATTCTATAGCACATTATTTAATTGTCAGCCATATCTATATCTAATGCTAGTTAGTGCTAGTTTGACCACCGGAGGGCATCATTGAGAAGCATTTGATAGCTTTCAATATTGGCTGTACTAGAGAATTTAAAACCTTTTTTGTAAGAACATAATATATGGGATTGATCTTAATAAATGTAGCATAATTAATTTAATTAATATTATGTTTCTATTCCAAGAAAAATGATAAACTAAACCCTCAGGGTTCCCGTTAGGATGGAATGGAATATATGGTGCTGTACAACATGACGGTCGGGAGTAGGCTACAATACTAAGAGCATAACATTTCCACACACTAATTGTTGTCTAACCAATACCCAAAAGGAGATTCAGAGAAAATAAAAATCTCATTGATTTATCAAGAACAGTCCCTATGCTTGTCTCAGAACTGCGTGAAACGGTGCTGAAATAGTTAGCCTACCCGTGTATGGTTATTGTTTCAAATCCTATTATTTCTAACTTCAATATGCTTTTTAAATAAATAAGACCTACACCACTTTTAACAGCACATTACTCAACACTAGTGAGACTCATGTCGCCTACTGTAGACATACAGTATATCTAAAAAATGAAATTCAATGACGTGACTCTCCTCCAATAATTTCATTTAGAGGATTGGAGAATTCTAAATGAATTAAGGGGCATTTTTCGTTAATGCAAATCTGATCTGTGAGAATATCTAAGGGGCTTTTAAATAATTCTAAATTAATTAATAATAATTGCTTTGTTTAAAAAATAACAATATTTTGGAGATGATTTAGTTTTGAAATAACCTAAAGTGAGCAAGATAAAGGCCATTCTTTAACATGGGGTGAGACATTGTTACTCCGTTAGGATTATATGGTGCTATACAACATGACCATTTCCACACCCCAATCACAGTCAGAAGACAGTTGAAGAAACTTGAGTGGATTTATGGAAGGCTCTGTAAGACATATTATATATCAGGTTTTTTCTGAGCCAATAGTCGGCAGGCCAGAACATAATAAGTATATAATATTAGCACAATTAATTGGCCTACGCTACAAATTTAACACATATGCTTAGTACATAATTCAGTGACAATAAGATGATGATTTTGATCTGATTACTCTCATAAAATCCCTATGTCTATCAGGTTTCAGATAGGACCCAGATGCAGACACGTTGAATAAACAATGGTTTAATAGTCCAAGAGGCAGGCAAGAGACAGGTCAAGGCAGGCAGGGGTCAATAATCTAGAGATGGGGAAAGGGTACAGGTCGGCAGGCAGGGTCAGGGTCAGGCAGAATGGTCAGGCAGGCGGGCTTAGTGTAAGGGCAGACAAGAGATCAAAACCGGGAGGATTAGGAAAAACCACAGACTAGGAAGAACAGGAAATCAGAAAACACGCAGGTAAGCTTGACAAGACAAACAGTGAACACAGGTATAAATTCACAAGGGATAATGGGGAAGATGCGCGACACCTGGAGGGGGGTGGAGACAATCACAAGGAGAGGTGAAACAGATCAGGGCGTGACAATCTCTATTCAATTATAATTTTTTTGTCTTTTGTGCTGTGATTGGTGGGGGAAAACAGGTCTACAGTACGTAGCCTACTGTAGGCTGCACTACTTTTTTTAAAGTCAACATTTGTTCAGAATAATTTGCTTGATAGCTAGATAAAATGTCACTCTCAAAAAGTATCAGGAAGTTTCAGAGAAGAATGTACAGAAAGATATATGTTCATCTCTACATCTTTTCCCATTGCCAAGCCAGTGTGTCTTATTTGCAATGAAAATATCGCTGTTTTCAAATAATTCCATCTCAGATGTAATTATGAATCTAAGCATAGAACTTTCAGTGGTATTGTCGCCCCATATCAAGGCCTGATGCAGAAACATTGAATCGTTAACTACAAGCTGCACACACAGCTTTTTTTGCTGACATATTATGTAACTTAAACGGGTTAAATCTGCAGTTACAAGGAAGAGGGAAACAGTATTGGACATGGTGGAGAAATTTGAGGAATTCACTAGAAGCTTGAGTTGTTCGATTTGGACCAGGCCGCAGCATTGTCACAGAGGTGATGGAAGATTTCATCAAGCAGCTGAGGGACAATTTATCCACCAGATTTGAAGACTACAGTATGCCCAAGGATATCATTGTGTTTGTACGTGATCCTCTCACAGTCCACTCAGGTGGAGAATATCCCTCCCTTGCTAAGAAAACTATACCCTCGCTGGTGGAGGCCACAATTCAAACTGAGCTGATGAAATTTCAGATGTCGAGCCAAGTCAGGTATGCGCTCAGGAGTGCCAAGTCCCTGTGTGCGTTGTGGGTGGCATGCTCAGAGGACTGCAAGGCAATCCCATTGTGCTCCACTCGGGAGCCATAACCAATATGACCAATATATATTGTCCTGCTAATAGCCCATCCTAGAAACGTTGTTTGCAGAATTCACAGCCTGCTACGCTTGTGAAAAACAGGGTTAATAATACTCTACCGTTGAAAAGTTTGGGGTCACTTAGAAATGTCCTTGTTTTTAAATGAAAAGCAATTTCTTTGTCCATTAAAATAACATCAAATTGATCAGAAATACAGTCTGGACATTGTTAATGTTGTAAATGACTATTGTAGCTGGAATCGTCAGATTTCTTAAATGGAATATCTACATAGGTGTACAGAGGTCCATTATCAGCAACCATCACTCCTGTGGTCCAGTGTAGGTTTAATCCTAGACACATAAAAAGTGGGATGTATACGGAGGATACGGGGCAACAGAAAAAGAACAGCAGAGGGGCTAATGATCTAGTTGATTGGGAAAGGGCTGAAAAAGCGGGGGGGAAAGTTTGCCGGACTCCACCCGGAGGGGCAGGTCACAAGGGGACAGCCATACACTCTGCCTGAAACGATACCGGGGTGCCGGGGTCCGGTAGCGGTCCGCTTGTCGTCGATACCTGGAGGTGGTCTTGAGAAGAGCCGCCCGGGCTCTCTTCCAGGTATGGCAACAGCGGCGGACAAATCAAATCAAATTTTATTGGTCACATACACATGGTTAGCAAATGATAATGTGAGTGTAGCGAAATGCTTGTGCTTCTAGTTCTGACAGTGCAGTAATATCTAACAAATAATCTAACAAATCCCCAACAAGTACCTAATACACACAAATCTAAAGGGGTGAATGAGAATATGTAGATAAGTATATGGATAAGCGATGGCCAAGCCGCATGGAAAAGGTGGAGTAGATGGTATAAAATACAGTATATACATGTGATATGAGTAATGTAATATATTTGAACAATATTAAAGTGGCATTATTTAAAGTACCATTGTTTAAAGTGACTAATGATCCAGTCTCAATGTAGGCAGCAGCCTCTCTGTGTTATTGATTGCTGTTTAGCAGTCTGATGGCCTTGAGATTGAAGTTGTTTTTCAGTCTCTTGGTCCCAGCTTTGATGCACCTGAACTGACCTTCCCTTCTGGATGATAGCGGTGTGAACAGGCAGTTGTTATGGTGGTTATTGTCCTTGCAGTTGAGGGAGGTGCAGTTGCCGTACCAGGCTGTTATACAGCCCGACAGGATGCATCTGTAAAGTTTTGTCAGGGTTATGGGCGCTGATGCACCTTCTTCACCACACTGGTGGACCATTTCAGTTTGTCTGTGATGTGTACCCCCAGGAACTTTAAACATTCCACCTTCTCCACTGCTGTTCTTTGATGTAGATAGGGGGGTGCTCCCTCTGCTGTTTCCTGAAGTCCACGATCATCTCCATTGTTTTGTTGACGTTGAGTGAAAGGTTGTTTTCCTGACACCACACTCCCAGTGCCCTCACCTCCTCCCTGTAGGCTGTCTCGTCATTGTTGGTGATCAGGCCCACTACCGTTGTCTTCTGCAAACTTGATGATTGAGTTGGAGGCGTGCATGGCCACACAGTCGTGGGTGAACAGGGAGTACAGGAGAGGGCTGAGCACACACCCTTGTGGGGCCCCAGTGTTGATGGTCAGTAAAGTGGAGATGTTGTTTCCTACCTTCACCACCTGGGGGCGGCCCATCAGAAAGTCCAGGGCCCAGTTGCACAGGGCGGGGTTGAGACCCAGGTCCTCCAGCTTGATGATGAGCTTGGAGGGTACTATGGTGCTGAATGCTGAGCTGTAGTCAATGGACAGCATTCTTACCTAGGTATTCTTTGTGTCCAGATGGAATAGGGTAGTGTGCAGTGTGATGGCAAGTGTGTCATCTGTGGACCTGTTGGTGTGGTATGCAAACTGAAGTGGGTCTAGGGTGGCCGGTAAGGTGGTGGTGATATGATCCGTGACTAGCCTCTCGAAGCACTTCATGATGACAGAAGTAAGTGCTACAGGGTGGTAGTCATTTAGTTCAGTTATCTTTGCCTTCATGGGTACAAGAACAGTGGTTGCCATGTTGAAGTATGTGGGGACAACAGACTGGGATAGGGAGCGATTGAATTTGTCCGTAAACACACCAGCCAGCTGGTCTGCGCATGCTCTGAGGACGCGGCTAGGGATGCCAGCAGCCTTGCAAGGGTTTTACTCACGTCAGCCACAGAGAAGGAGAGGGGGGGTATGCAGTCTTTGTTAGTGACCCGCGACGGTGGCACTGTATTAACCTCAAAGCGGGCAAAGAATGTGTTTAGTTTGTTTGGAAGCGTGACGTCGGTGTCCATGACATGGCTGTTTATGTTTTTGTAGTCTGTGATTTCCTGTAGGCCCTGCCACATACATCACGTGTCTGAGCTGTTGAATTTCGACTCCACCTTGTCCCTGTACTGGCATTTTGCTTGTTTGATTGCCTTTCGTAGGGAATAACTACACTGTTTAAATTCAGCCATATATCCAAACCTCTTTCCATGGTTAATTGCTGTGGTTCGTGCTTTCAGTTTTGCGCAAATGCCACCATCCATCCACGGTTTGTGGTTAGGGTAGGTGGGTACAGCATCTCCAATGCACTTCTTAACCTGTTACATCTAGGGGGCAGTAATTTCACGGCTGGATAAAAAACGTACCCGATTTAATCTGATTATTAGTCCTGCCCAGAAACTGGAATATGCATATAATTATTAGCTTTGGAGAGAAAACACTCCAAAGTTTCTGAAACTGTTTGAATGGTGTCTGTGAGTATAACAGAACTCCTATGGCAGGCAAAAACCTGAGATGCTTCTGTTCAGGAAGTACCCTGTCTGAACATTTCTTGCCCTTCTTTATTATCTCTGTCGTTTACAAAGGATCTCTGCTCTTACGTGACACTTCTCACGTCAACAATGGAGTCTCACAGCCCGGGAAAAACAGGAATGATGTCATTCAAAGCCCTGGCTGAAGCACACGAGAGCAAATGCTGAGTGGTCAGTCAATGGACTAAGCCTTAGGCGCGTGACACGCCCCGCCCCCGGCTTTTGGTTTTTTCCTCAGTTTACAGACAGGCAGATTCCCGGTCGGAATATTATCGCTTCTCTACGAGATAAATTGCATAAATATTGGTTTTAAACAGCGGTTGACATGCTTCGAAGTACGGTAATGGAATATTTCGAAATTTTTTGTCATATTTTGCGTCATGCTCGTGGCCGAGATTTAGCGTTGGGATAGTGTCTAGAACGCACGAACAAAACGTCGCTGTTTGGATATAACGATGGATTATTTGGGACCAAACCTACATTTGTTATTGAAGTAGAAGTCCTGGCAGTGTATTCTGATGAAGAACAAGCAAGGTAAGAACATTTTTCTTATAGGAAATGTGATTTTGGTGAAGGCTACACTGGGTGGGTGTCTAAATAGCTAGCCCTGTAACGCCGGGCTATGTACTTACATTATTGCAAAATGTGCTTCATCCGAAAAGCTATTTTAAAATCGGACATATCGAGTGCATAGAGGAGTTCTGTATCTATAATTCTTAAAATAATTGTTATGCTTTTTGTGAACGTTTATCGTGAGTAATTTAGTAAAATCACCGGAAGTGTTCGGTGGGAATGCTAGTTCTGAACGTCACATGCTAATGTAAAAAGCTGGTTTTTGATATAAATATGAACTTGATTGAACAGACATGCATGTATTGTATAACACAATGTCCTAGGTGTGTCATCTGATGAAGATCATCAAAGGTTAGTGCTGCATTTAGATATGGTTTGGGTTTATGTGACATGATATGCTAGCTTGAAAAATGGCTGTGTGATTATTCCTGGCTGGGTACTCTGCTGACATAATCTAATGTTTTGCTTTCGCTGTAAAGCCTTTTTGAAATCGGACAGTTTGGTTAGATAAAGGAGAGTCTTGTCTTTAAATAGCTGTAACATAGTCATATGTTTGAAAAGTGTAAGTTTTCGGATTTAGAGGAGTTTGAATTTCGCGCCCCGCCCATCATTGGATATTGGAGCAGACGTTCCGCTAGCGGAACGTGTAGATGTTAAACACACTCACCGAGTCAGAGTATAGGTCAATGTTGTTCTCTGAGTATGACCGGAACATATTCCAGTCCGAGTGATCAAAACAATCTTGAAGCGTGGCTTCCAATTGGTCTCGTCACTGGTACATCCTGTTTGAGTTTCTGCCTATAAGACGGAACAAGCAAGATTGCGTCGTGGTTGGATTTGCCGAAGGGAGGGCTGGGGAGGGCTTTGTATGCATCGTGGAAGTTAGAGTAGCAGTGATCGAGAGTATTAGCCCTGCGAGTCGTGCAATCAATATGCTGATAGAATTTAGGTAGCCTTGTTCTCAAATTTGCTTTGTTAACTTTTTTGGGATAGGGGGCAGTATTCAGAAGTTTGGATGACTGAGGAGCCCAAAGTAAACTGCCTGTTACTCAGGCCCAGAAGCTAGGATATGCATATAATTGGTAGATTTGGAAGTTTCCAAAACTGTTAAAATAATGTCTGTGAGTTTAACAGAACTGATATGGCAGGCAAAAACCTGAGGGAAAATCCATCTCGGAAGTTGGATATTTTTGATGTGTGTAGTTTTCAATTTAATGCCTATACAGTATGTATTGGGTTAGGATCCAGATTGCAGTTCCTATGGCTTCCACTAGATGTCAACAGTCTTTAGACATTGTTTCAAGCTTGTATTCTGAAAAATGAGGAAGAATGAGACCATTTTCTAAGTGGACTGTAGAATGAACCAGAGCTGTTTTGCGCACGTAACCGATTGCACACCGTTAGTTGTTTTTCCTTTCTATTGAAGACGCTATTGTCCGGTTGAAATATTATCGATTATTTAGACAATAGACAACCTGAGGATTAATTATAAACATCGTTTGACATGTTTCGACAAACTTTACCGGTACTATTAGGATGTATTTGTCTGCCTGTTTTGACCGCCTTTGAGCCAGTGGATTACTGAACAAAACGCGTTTTTGGGACATAAAGAGGAACTTTATCGAACAAAATGAACATGTATTGTGTAACAGGGACTCTTGTTAGTGCAACCAGATGAAGATCATGAAAGGTAAGTGATTCATTTTATCTCTATTTCTGACTTTTGTGACTCCTCTACTTGGCTTGAAAATGTTTCTATGCTTTTGTAAGCGGGGCGCTGTCCTCAGATAATCGCATGGTATGCTTTCGCCGTAAAGCCTTTTTGAAATCTGACACAGCGGCTGGATTAACAAGAAGTTAAGCTTTATTTTGATGTATGACACTTTGTATTTTCATGAATGTTAAATATGACTATTTCTGTAATTTTAATTTGGTGCTCTGCAATTTCACCAGATGTTGTCGAGGTGTGCCGCTAGCGGGACGCCTATCCTAAAAAGTTAAAATCCCAAGCTACAATAAATGCAGTCTCCGGATATATGGTTTCCAGTTTACATAGAGTCCAATGAAGTTCCTTGACGGCGGTCTTGGTGTTCGCTTGAGGGGGAATGTACACATCTGTGACTATAACTGCCGAGAATTCTCTTGGTAGGTAAAATGTCTGGCATTTGATTGTAAGGAATTCTTGGTCGGGTGAGCGGAAGGACTTGAGTTCCTGTATGTTGTTATGATTACACCATGAGTCTTTAATCATAAAGCATACACTCCCGCCCTTCCTCTTCCCAGAGAGGTGTTTATCTCTGTTGAGTTTGAGTTTATTTCATTTTTTTACAGGGACAGTGCACATTAATCAACGTTTCAGTAAAAATGCAGGTTATTAAAAACAATATAGACAATCATTGAGCAGTGAGCACACGCAGAGTAACATAGGACAAGCAAGACATAGCATACAGACAGAGCAACATAGGACAAGCAAGACGTAGCATACAGACAACATAGAACAAAAAACAGCAAGACAAAATTCATAAAAGCAACAAAGTGTTTCCACACCTCACAAGCTAAAGACAACAGACAACATGAAAAGTGGCAATACACAGCTAGGGATTATGTTCACAAATCTGATTGACCTTTAGCCATGTCTTCATGCATTTTGTGAAAGTGTGATATGTGGTGCAGTTATGTGTGTGGTGCAGTTATGTGTGTCTGATGGCAGTGTATTCCAGACATGGGAAGCTCTCACAGAGAAAGCGGATTTACTAAAGGTGCTTATCCTTAAGGGAACTATACAGTCACCTCTCATGGCAGACCTTGTGGATCTGCTGCCATATGTTTGGGTTTTCTGTTTAACAAAAATACTGAGTGGAGGGGGAGCCAGGCCATTTAGGATTTTGAATACAAGACATGCGTCGGTGTATTGCACAAGATTTTCCCAGCTCAGGAGCTCATGCTTTTTGAGGATGTAACAGTGATGATGGCTATTGGGCTTCCTATCAAGCACTTTGAGAGCCTGTTTGTAGACAGACTGAATAGGTTTTAATGTTGTACAGCAAGCTTGGGCCCAACTCATCAAGCAGTATATTAAGTGGGGAGTATCATAGATTTGAAGTGCAGTTTTGCTACCTCTGACGTCAAACAATTTCGTATAAATCGGAAATTAGCTAGGTTGAATTTGGTTATTTGAATTACCTTTTTCACATGCTTTTTAAAAGAGAGGTTGGAATCAAGTATGATGCCAAGGTACTTAAAATCAGACACGACCTGGAGCTTCTCCCCTGACACATAGACATCTGGCTCAGTAGCAATCTGTTGCCCTCTTTGTGAAGAACATGCAAACAGTTTTTTTCACATTGAGATGCAAACACGAGTCACTGAGCCACTTTGTAACCTGGACCATTACAGTAGTGAGTTCTTGTGCAGCTTGTTGTTTGTTCTTTGCATGCACATATATCACTGTATCATCTGCATACATTTGAACTCCAGACCCAGTACAGACAGAAGGCAGATCATTAATGTACAGGCTGAACATTAATGGAGGGGCCCCAGTATTGACCCTTGGGGCACGCCCACATCATAGCTAAGAGTGGGCAACAGCTCATTGCTCACTCTGACACTGAGTTCTGCCTTCAAGGTATGATTTCATCCATCTCAAGACATCGGGGGAAAAGTTGAACTTGGACAATTTTGTGATGAGAATCTCATGGTTAACAGTATCAATAGCCTTCCTTAGGTCCAGAAACACAGCCCCAACAACGCCCCCTTTGTCCATCTTGGACTTCACATTTTCCAGAAGAAAGCAGTTGGCCGTTTCTGTGGAGGGTTTCGCTCTGAAGCCAAACTGCATAGAGTGTAATGTGAAGGGGCTGTTGTTGAGGTGGGCAATCAGTTGTTCTGCTACACACTTTTCAACAACCTTTGACACCACAAGTAGTAAACTAATGGGCCTGTAGTTACTCACCTCAGCAGGGTCGCCCGATGTAAAGATGGCCGTTATTATTGCCGACTTCCATACCCTTGGAAACACCCCCAGACCAATAGATGTGTTGGTGACCTTAGTAATGGGGCCAATGAGTGACTCTTTGTAGTTTTTAAGAAAGGTAGAGTCCAGCCCAAACACATCTTTGGCTTTAGAGTTTTTTAGTGAGCTAATCACCTTGTTCACCTTTGACTCAGAAACCTCCCTTATGATGAAGACAGGTTGAGCATCATTCACTAGCACTGAGCCCAATAAACCAGTGAAGGGGTTCTGTGTCAGTACCCTAACAGAGTCAATAAAGTAGGAATTGAAGGCTATTGCTATTTCGACTGCATCCTGTGTTAGATTGTTATTCACCATCATTTCTAGTCTTTTTGCAGTGTATGGTCTTTCCCTGTTAACTTTTTTAGATTCTCCCAGATCAATTTAGAATTTCCCTTTGCTTCACCAATTATGTTAATAAAAAAGTTTGCCTTGGCCTGTCTGATTTCTTTCATCACCTTATTTCTCAACATGGTAAACCTACATCTGTCATGCTCTAATTTGGATCTTAGGGCTATTTTTACAGCATCATCTTGTTCTTTCATCAATTTCCAGATTTCTCCATTTAGCCAAGGAAGAGTGCTTTTTTGGCCAGGTTTGGATTTGATTTTCTTTAGGAAACCATTTATTGTAGTCTGGATTGTGGATAGAAAAACCTGACTATCAGCTTCCACGTCTGTATAGGACAAGAGACCATTCCAGTTAATTCCCTTAACCTCTCTAGGGTCGGCGGGACGAAATCGTCCCACCTACGTAACAGCCAGTGGAATCCTGTGGCGCGTTATTCAAATACCTTAGAAATGCTATTACTTCAATTTCTCAAACATATGACTATTTTTCAGCATTTTAAAGACAAGACTCTCATTAATCTAACCACACTGTCCGATTTCAAAAAGGCTTTACAACGAAAGCAAAACATTAGATTATGTCAGCAGAGTACCCAGCCAGAAATAATCAGACACCCATTTTTCAAGATAGCCTCTTACATCTAGATGTTCCGCTAGCGGAACACCTGCTCCAATATCCAATGATGGGCGTGGCGCGAAATACAAACTCCTCTAAAATCCGAAAACTTCAATTTTTCAAACATATGACTATTTTACAGCATTTTAAAGACAAGACTCTCGTTAATCTAACCACACTGTCCGATTTCAAAAAGGCTTTACAGCGAAAGCAAAACATTAGATTATGTCAGCAGAGTACCCAGCCAGAAATAATCAGACACCCATTTTTCAAGCTAGCATATAATGTCACAAAAAACAAAACCACAGCTAAATGCAGCACTAACCTTTGATGATCTTCATCAGATGACAACCCTAGGACATTATGTTATACAATGCCTGCATGTTTTGTTCAATCAAGTTCATATTTATATCAAAAACCATCTTTTTTACGTTAGCATGTGACGTTCAGAACTAGCATACCCCCCGCAAACCTCCGGTGAATTTACTAAATTACTCACGATAAACGTTCACAAAAAACATAACAATTATTTTAAGAATTATAGATACAGAACTCCTCTATGCACTCGATATGTCCGATTTTAAAATAGCTTTTCGGTGAAAGCACATTTTACAATATTCTCAGTAGATAGCCCGGCATCACAGGGCTAGCTATTTAGACACCCAGCAAGTTTAGCCTTCACCAAACTCCGATTTACTATTAGAAAAGTTTGATTACCTTTGATGTTCTTCGTCAGAATGCACTCCCAGGACTTCTACTTCAATAACAAATGTTGGTTTGGTCCAAAATAATCCATAGTTATGTTCCAACAGCGGCATTTTGTTCGTGCGTTCAAGAAACTATCCGAATGGTAAATAAGGGTCACGCGCATGGCGCATTTCGTGACAAAAGATTTCTAAATATTTCATTACCGTACTTCGAAGCATGTCAACCGCTGTTTAAAATCATTTTCTCGTAAAAAAGAAAACACCCTAAAGTTTCTAAAACTGTTTGAATGGTGCCTGTGAGTATAACAGAACTCATATGGCAGGCAAAAACTTGAGAAGATTCTGTACAGGAAGTACCCTCTCTAACCATTCCTTGGGCTTCTTGGCTCTGTTTATTGAAAACTTAGGATCTTTGCTGTAACGTGACACTTCCTACGGCTCCCATAGGCTCTCAGAACCCGGGAAAAAGCTGAATGATGTAATTCCAGCCCCTGGCTGAAAAATATTAGCGCCTTTGGTAAGTGGTCTATCAGAGGACCATCAGACTGAGGCGCGTGCACGGGGCGACCTCATGTTTTTACTTTCTCTCTCTTTTGAACTAAAACACATTCCCGGTAGGAATATTATCGCTTTTTTTACGAGAAAAATGGCATAAAACTTGATTTTAAACAGAGGTTGACATGTTTCGAAGTACGGTAATGGAATATTTAGAATTTTTTTGTCACGAAACGCGTCGGGCGCGTAACCCTTATTTACCCTTTCGGATAGTGTCTTGAACGCACGAACAAAACGCCGCTATTTGGATATAACTATGGATTATTTGGGACCAAACCAACATTTGTTATTGAAGTAGAAGTCCTGGGAGTGCATTCTGACGAAGAACATCAAAGGTAATCAAACTTTTCTAATAGTAAATCGGAGTTTGGTGAAGGCTAAATTTGCTGGGTGTCTAAATAGCTAGCCCTGTGATGCCGGGCTATCTACTTAGAATATTGCAAAATGTGCTTTCACCGAAAAGCTAATTTAAAATCGGACATAGCGAGTGCATAGAGGAGTTCTGTATCTATAATTCTTAAAATAATTGTGTTGTTTTTTGTGAACGTTTATCGTGAGTAATTTAGTAAATTCACCGGAAGTTTGCGGGGGGTATGCTAGTTCTGAACGTCACATGCTAATGTAAAAAGCTGTTTTTTGATATAAATATGAACTTGATTGAACAAAACATGCATGTATTGTATAACATAATGTCCTAGAAGTGTCATCTGATGAAGATCATCAAAGGTTAGTGCTGCATTTAGTTGTGGTTTGGGTTTATATGACATTTTATGCTAGCTTGAAAAATGGGTGTCTGATTGGTACTCTGCTGACATAATGTAATGTTTTGCTTTCTTTGTAAAGCCTTTTTGAAATCGGACAGTGTGGTTAGATTAACGAGAGTCTTGTCTTCAAAATGGTGTAAAATAGTCATATGTTTGAGAAATTGAAGTAATAGCATTTATAAGGTATTTGAATAACGCGCCACAGGATTCCATTGGCTGTTACGTAGTTGGGTCGATTTCGTATATGGATAAGCGATGGCCAAGCCGCATGGAAAAGGTGGAGTAGATGGTATAAAATACAGTATATACATGTGATATGAGTAATGTAATATATGTGAACAATATTAAAGTGGCATTATTTAAAGTACCATTGTTTAAAGTGACTAATGATCCAGTCTCAATGTAGGCAGCAGCCTCTCTGTGTTAATGATTGCTGTTTAGCAGTCTGATGGCCTTGAGATTGAAGTTGTTTTTCAGTCTCTTGGTCCCAGCTTTGATGCACCTGAACTGACCTTCCCTTCTGGATGATAGCGGTGTGAACAGGCAGTTGTTATGGTGGTTATTGTCCTTGCAGTTGAGGGAGGTGCAGTTGCCGTACCAGGCTGTTATACAGCCCGACAGGATGCATCTGTAAAGTTTTGTCAGGGTTATGGGCGCTGATGCACCTTCTTCACCACACTGGTGGACCATTTCAGTTTGTCTGTGATGTGTACCCCCAGGAACTTTAAACATTCCACCTTCTCCACTGCTGTTCTTTGATGTAGATAGGGGGGTGCTCCATCTGCTGTTTCCTGAAGTCCACGATCATCTCCATTGTTTTGTTGACGTTGAGTGAAAGGTTGTTTTCCTGACACCACACTCCCAGTGCCCTCACCTCCTCCCTGTAGGCTGTCTCGTCATTGTTGGTGATCAGGCCCACTACCGTTGTCTTCTGCAAACTTGATGATTGAGTTGGAGGCGTGCATGGCCACACAGTCGTGGGTGAACAGGGAGTACAGGAGAGGGCTGAGCACACACCCTTGTGGGGCCCCAGTGTTGATGGTCAGTAAAGTGGAGATGTTGTTTCCTACCTTCACCACCTGGGGGCGGCCCATCAGAAAGTCCAGGGCCCAGTTGCACAGGGCGGGGTTGAGACCCAGGTCCTCCAGCTTGATGATGAGCTTGGAGGGTACTATGGTGCTGAATGCTGAGCTGTAGTCAATGGACAGCATTCTTACCTAGGTATTCTTTGTGTCCAGATGGAATAGGGTAGTGTGCAGTGTGATGGCAAGTGTGTCATCTGTGGACCTGTTGGTGTGGTATGCAAACTGAAGTGGGTCTAGGGTGGCCGGTAAGGTGGTGGTGATATGATCCGTGACTAGCCTCTCGAAGCACTTCATGATGACAGAAGTAAGTGCTACAGGGTGGTAGTCATTTAGTTCAGTTATCTTTGCCTTCATGGGTACAAGAACAGTGGTTGCCATGTTGAAGTATGTGGGGACAACAGACTGGGATAGGGAGCGATTGAATTTGTCCGTAAACACACCAGCCAGCTGGTCTGCGCATGCTCTGAGGACGCGGCTAGGGATGCCAGCAGCCTTGCAAGGGTTTTACTCACGTCAGCCACAGAGAAGGAGAGGGGGGGTATGCAGTCTTTGTTAGTGACCCGCGACGGTGGCACTGTATTAACCTCAAAGCGGGCAAAGAATGTGTTTAGTTTGTTTGGAAGCGTGACGTCGGTGTCCATGACATGGCTGTTTATGTTTTTGTAGTCTGTGATTTCCTGTAGGCCCTGCCACATACATCACGTGTCTGAGCTGTTGAATTTCGACTCCACCTTGTCCCTGTACTGGCATTTTGCTTGTTTGATTGCCTTTCGTAGGGAATAACTACACTGTTTAAATTCAGCCATATATCCAAACCTCTTTCCATGGTTAATTGCTGTGGTTCGTGCTTTCAGTTTTGCGCAAATGCCACCATCCATCCACGGTTTGTGGTTAGGGTAGGTGGGTACAGCATCTCCAATGCACTTCTTAATAAACACACTCACCGAGTCAGAGTATAGGTCAATGTTGTTCTCTGAGTATGACCGGAACATATTCCAGTCCGAGTGATCAAAACAATCTTGAAGCGTGGCTTCCAATTGGTCTCGTCACTGGTACATCCTGTTTGAGTTTCTGCCTATAAGACGGAACAAGCAAGATTGCGTCGTGGTTGGATTTGCCGAAGGGAGGGCTGGGGAGGGCTTTGTATG
Source organism: Salmo trutta (assembly GCF_901001165.1). NCBI lineage: Eukaryota > Metazoa > Chordata > Actinopteri > Salmoniformes > Salmonidae > Salmo > Salmo trutta. The sequence goes on along the minus strand of NC_042957.1, from coordinate 39,020,295 downwards.
CATCGTGGAAGTTAGAGTAGCAGTGATCGAGAGTATTAGCCCTGCGAGTCGTGCAATCAATATGCTGATAGAATTTAGGTAGCCTTGTTCTCAAATTTGCTTTGTTAACTTTTTTGGGATAGGGGGCAGTATTCAGAAGTTTGGATGACTGAGGAGCCCAAAGTAAACTGCCTGTTACTCAGGCCCAGAAGCTAGGATATGCATATAATTGGTAGATTTGGAAGTTTCCAAAACTGTTAAAATAATGTCTGTGAGTTTAACAGAACTGATATGGCAGGCAAAAACCTGAGGGAAAATCCATCTCGGAAGTTGGATATTTTTGATGTGTGTAGTTTTCAATTTAATGCCTATACAGTATGTATTGGGTTAGGATCCAGATTGCAGTTCCTATGGCTTCCACTAGATGTCAACAGTCTTTAGACATTGTTTCAAGCTTGTATTCTGAAAAATGAGGAAGAATGAGACCATTTTCTAAGTGGACTGTAGAATGAACCAGAGCTGTTTTGCGCACGTAACCGATTGCACACCGTTAGTTGTTTTTCCTTTCTATTGAAGACGCTATTGTCCGGTTGAAATATTATCGATTATTTAGACAATAGACAACCTGAGGATTAATTATAAACATCGTTTGACATGTTTCGACAAACTTTACCGGTACTATTAGGATGTATTTGTCTGCCTGTTTTGACCGCCTTTGAGCCAGTGGATTACTGAACAAAACGCGTTTTTGGGACATAAAGAGGAACTTTATCGAACAAAATGAACATGTATTGTGTAACAGGGACTCTTGTTAGTGCAACCAGATGAAGATCATGAAAGGTAAGTGATTCATTTTATCTCTATTTCTGACTTTTGTGACTCCTCTACTTGGCTTGAAAATGTTTCTATGCTTTTGTAAGCGGGGCGCTGTCCTCAGATAATCGCATGGTATGCTTTCGCCGTAAAGCCTTTTTGAAATCTGACACAGCGGCTGGATTAACAAGAAGTTAAGCTTTATTTTGATGTATGACACTTTGTATTTTCATGAATGTTAAATATGACTATTTCTGTAATTTTAATTTGGTGCTCTGCAATTTCACCAGATGTTGTCGAGGTGTGCCGCTAGCGGGACGCCTATCCTAAAAAGTTAAAATCCCAAGCTACAATAAATGCAGTCTCCGGATATATGGTTTCCAGTTTACATAGAGTCCAATGAAGTTCCTTGACGGCGGTCTTGGTGTTCGCTTGAGGGGGAATGTACACATCTGTGACTATAACTGCCGAGAATTCTCTTGGTAGGTAAAATGTCTGGCATTTGATTGTAAGGAATTCTTGGTCGGGTGAGCGGAAGGACTTGAGTTCCTGTATGTTGTTATGATTACACCATGAGTCTTTAATCATAAAGCATACACTCCCGCCCTTCCTCTTCCCAGAGAGGTGTTTATCTCTGTTGAGTTTGAGTTTATTTCATTTTTTTACAGGGACAGTGCACATTAATCAACGTTTCAGTAAAAATGCAGGTTATTAAAAACAATATAGACAATCATTGAGCAGTGAGCACACGCAGAGTAACATAGGACAAGCAAGACATAGCATACAGACAGAGCAACATAGGACAAGCAAGACGTAGCATACAGACAACATAGAACAAAAAACAGCAAGACAAAATTCATAAAAGCAACAAAGTGTTTCCACACCTCACAAGCTAAAGACAACAGACAACATGAAAAGTGGCAATACACAGCTAGGGATTATGTTCACAAATCTGATTGACCTTTAGCCATGTCTTCATGCATTTTGTGAAAGTGTGATATGTGGTGCAGTTATGTGTGTGGTGCAGTTATGTGTGTCTGATGGCAGTGTATTCCAGACATGGGAAGCTCTCACAGAGAAAGCGGATTTACTAAAGGTGCTTATCCTTAAGGGAACTATACAGTCACCTCTCATGGCAGACCTTGTGGATCTGCTGCCATATGTTTGGGTTTTCTGTTTAACAAAAATACTGAGTGGAGGGGGAGCCAGGCCATTTAGGATTTTGAATACAAGACATGCGTCGGTGTATTGCACAAGATTTTCCCAGCTCAGGAGCTCATGCTTTTTGAGGATGTAACAGTGATGATGGCTATTGGGCTTCCTATCAAGCACTTTGAGAGCCTGTTTGTAGACAGACTGAATAGGTTTTAATGTTGTACAGCAAGCTTGGGCCCAACTCATCAAGCAGTATATTAAGTGGGGAGTATCATAGATTTGAAGTGCAGTTTTGCTACCTCTGACGTCAAACAATTTCGTATAAATCGGAAATTAGCTAGGTTGAATTTGGTTATTTGAATTACCTTTTTCACATGCTTTTTAAAAGAGAGGTTGGAATCAAGTATGATGCCAAGGTACTTAAAATCAGACACGACCTGGAGCTTCTCCCCTGACACATAGACATCTGGCTCAGTAGCAATCTGTTGCCCTCTTTGTGAAGAACATGCAAACAGTTTTTTTCACATTGAGATGCAAACACGAGTCACTGAGCCACTTTGTAACCTGGACCATTACAGTAGTGAGTTCTTGTGCAGCTTGTTGTTTGTTCTTTGCATGCACATATATCACTGTATCATCTGCATACATTTGAACTCCAGACCCAGTACAGACAGAAGGCAGATCATTAATGTACAGGCTGAACAGGAGGGGCCCCAGTATTGACCCTTGGGGCACGCCCACATCATAGCTAAGAGTGGGCAACAGCTCATTGCTCACTCTGACACTGAGTTCTGCCTTCAAGGTATGATTTCATCCATCTCAAGACATCGGGGGAAAAGTTGAACTTGGACAATTTTGTGATGAGAATCTCATGGTTAACAGTATCAATAGCCTTCCTTAGGTCCAGAAACACAGCCCCAACAACGCCCCCTTTGTCCATCTTGGACTTCACATTTTCCAGAAGAAAGCAGTTGGCCGTTTCTGTGGAGGGTTTCGCTCTGAAGCCAAACTGCATAGAGTGTAATGTGAAGGGGCTGTTGTTGAGGTGGGCAATCAGTTGTTCTGCTACACACTTTTCAACAACCTTTGACACCACAAGTAGTAAACTAATGGGCCTGTAGTTACTCACCTCAGCAGGGTCGCCCGATGTAAAGATGGCCGTTATTATTGCCGACTTCCATACCCTTGGAAACACCCCCAGACCAATAGATGTGTTGGTGACCTTAGTAATGGGGCCAATGAGTGACTCTTTGTAGTTTTTAAGAAAGGTAGAGTCCAGCCCAAACACATCTTTGGCTTTAGAGTTTTTTAGTGAGCTAATCACCTTGTTCACCTTTGACTCAGAAACCTCCCTTATGATGAAGACAGGTTGAGCATCATTCACTAGCACTGAGCCCAATAAACCAGTGAAGGGGTTCTGTGTCAGTACCCTGACAGAGTCAATAAAGTAGGAATTGAAGGCTATTGCTATTTCGACTGCATCCTGTGTTAGATTGTTATTCACCATCATTTCTAGTCTTTTTGCAGTGTATGGTCTTTCCCTGTTAACTTTTTTAGATTCTCCCAGATCAATTTAGAATTTCCCTTTGCTTCACCAATTATGTTAATAAAAAAGTTTGCCTTGGCCTGTCTGATTTCTTTCATCACCTTATTTCTCAACATGGTAAACCTACATCTGTCATGCTCTAATTTGGATCTTAGGGCTATTTTTACAGCATCATCTTGTTCTTTCATCAATTTCCAGATTTCTCCATTTAGCCAAGGAAGAGTGCTTTTTTGGCCAGGTTTGGATTTGATTTTCTTTAGGAAACCATTTATTGTAGTCTGGATTGTGGATAGAAAAACCTGACTATCAGCTTCCACGTCTGTATAGGACAAGAGACCATTCCAGTTAATTCCCTTAACCTCTCTAGGGTCGGCGGGACGAAATCGTCCCACCTACGTAACAGCCAGTGGAATCCTGTGGCGCGTTATTCAAATACCTTAGAAATGCTATTACTTCAATTTCTCAAACATATGACTATTTTTCAGCATTTTAAAGACAAGACTCTCATTAATCTAACCACACTGTCCGATTTCAAAAAGGCTTTACAACGAAAGCAAAACATTAGATTATGTCAGCAGAGTACCCAGCCAGAAATAATCAGACACCCATTTTTCAAGATAGCCTCTTACATCTAGATGTTCCGCTAGCGGAACACCTGCTCCAATATCCAATGATGGGCGTGGCGCGAAATACAAACTCCTCTAAAATCCGAAAACTTCAATTTTTCAAACATATGACTATTTTACAGCATTTTAAAGACAAGACTCTCGTTAATCTAACCACACTGTCCGATTTCAAAAAGGCTTTACAGCGAAAGCAAAACATTAGATTATGTCAGCAGAGTACCCAGCCAGAAATAATCAGACACCCATTTTTCAAGCTAGCATATAATGTCACAAAAAACAAAACCACAGCTAAATGCAGCACTAACCTTTGATGATCTTCATCAGATGACAACCCTAGGACATTATGTTATACAATGCATGCATGTTTTGTTCAATCAAGTTCATATTTATATCAAAAACCATCTTTTTTACGTTAGCATGTGACGTTCAGAACTAGCATACCCCCCGCAAACCTCCGGTGAATTTACTAAATTACTCACGATAAACGTTCACAAAAAACATAACAATTATTTTAAGAATTATAGATACAGAACTCCTCTATGCACTCGATATGTCCGATTTTAAAATAGCTTTTCGGTGAAAGCACATTTTACAATATTCTCAGTAGATAGCCCGGCATCACAGGGCTAGCTATTTAGACACCCAGCAAGTTTAGCCTTCACCAAACTCCGATTTACTATTAGAAAAGTTTGATTACCTTTGATGTTCTTCGTCAGAATGCACTCCCAGGACTTCTACTTCAATAACAAATGTTGGTTTGGTCCAAAATAATCCATAGTTATGTTCCAACAGCGGCATTTTGTTCGTGCGTTCAAGAAACTATCCGAATGGTAAATAAGGGTCACGCGCATGGCGCATTTCGTGACAAAAGATTTCTAAATATTTCATTACCGTACTTCGAAGCATGTCAACCGCTGTTTAAAATCATTTTCTCGTAAAAAAGAAAACACCCTAAAGTTTCTAAAACTGTTTGAATGGTGCCTGTGAGTATAACAGAACTCATATGGCAGGCAAAAACTTGAGAAGATTCTGTACAGGAAGTACCCTCTCTAACCATTCCTTGGGCTTCTTGGCTCTGTTTATTGAAAACTTAGGATCTTTGCTGTAACGTGACACTTCCTACGGCTCCCATAGGCTCTCAGAACCCGGGAAAAAGCTGAATGATGTAATTCCAGCCCCTGGCTGAAAAATATTAGCGCCTTTGGTAAGTGGTCTATCAGAGGACCATCAGACTGAGGCGCGTGCACGGGGCGACCTCATGTTTTTACTTTCTCTCTCTTTTGAACTAAAACACATTCCCGGTAGGAATATTATCGCTTTTTTTACGAGAAAAATGGCATAAAACTTGATTTTAAACAGAGGTTGACATGTTTCGAATTACGGTAATGGAATATTTAGAATTTTTTTGTCACGAAACGCGTCGGGCGCGTAACCCTTATTTACCCTTTCGGATAGTGTCTTGAACGCACGAACAAAACGCCGCTATTTGGATATAACTATGGATTATTTGGGACCAAACCAACATTTGTTATTGAAGTAGAAGTCCTGGGAGTGCATTCTGACGAAGAACATCAAAGGTAATCAAACTTTTCTAATAGTAAATCGGAGTTTGGTGAAGGCTAAATTTGCTGGGTGTCTAAATAGCTAGCCCTGTGATGCCGGGCTATCTACTTAGAATATTGCAAAATGTGCTTTCACCGAAAAGCTAATTTAAAATCGGACATAGCGAGTGCATAGAGGAGTTCTGTATCTATAATTCTTAAAATAATTGTGTTGTTTTTTGTGAACGTTTATCGTGAGTAATTTAGTAAATTCACCGGAAGTTTGCGGGGGGTATGCTAGTTCTGAACGTCACATGCTAATGTAAAAAGCTGTTTTTTGATATAAATATGAACTTGATTGAACAAAACATGCATGTATTGTATAACATAATGTCCTAGAAGTGTCATCTGATGAAGATCATCAAAGGTTAGTGCTGCATTTAGTTGTGGTTTGGGTTTATATGACATTTTATGCTAGCTTGAAAAATGGGTGTCTGATTGGTACTCTGCTGACATAATGTAATGTTTTGCTTTCTTTGTAAAGCCTTTTTGAAATCGGACAGTGTGGTTAGATTAACGAGAGTCTTGTCTTTAAAATGGTGTAAAATAGTCATATGTTTGAGAAATTGAAGTAATAGCATTTATAAGGTATTTGAATAACGCGCCACAGGATTCCATTGGCTGTTACGTAGTTGGGTCGATTTCGTCCCACCTACCCTAGAGAGGTTAATGGGCAGGTAGCTAAGAAATGTCCCGTAGCTCTAGAATATAGACAGCTCTGGGTGTGGAGTCGGCATAAGCACTCAGCAGGAGTCAATCTAGCCCTGCCCAGGTGCATGGATTTCGAAGGAGGCGAGTCGGCAGCCCTCTGTGATTCCCGAGAGAACCCGGGTGACGTCGGGTTCACCCGGACACGTAGACTCCTCGTGTCTTCCAATGGTGGCTCCTTGCAGGGAGACAGCATTGTGGAGCTGGTCTGAGTCTGCTGGGTCAGTCATGCCCAGTTCGTACTATCAGAACTCAGGATAAGACCCAAATGCAGACAGCTAGAGTCACAGATGTTTATTGACCCAACAGGAGGCAGGCAAAAGACAGGTCAAAGGCAGGCAGAGGTCTGTAATCCAGGGCAGAGTCAATAAGGTACAGAATAGTGTCGTGGAAATATTTTCACAAATACCGGAGCATGTGAGTTCAAATAGACTTTTTATTAATTCATAATAAAAACCGAGCTGAATCATGAATACAACTGCCTTCCAGTCTTGGCACAGAATACTTATACATTTGTCCTCCTTACATAATACTAATAGTAACTCCTCTTAATGGCTCATCCCTTCTGGCATTTAGCCACCGTTATCATATTGCCTTCATATTAGGACATTCAACCTGTAGAGTCACAGAAATAGTTTCATGCATGTAAGACCATAGCAACAGACCTTGGCACTCTACAGAATTAACCAAAACATGTCATCCTGCTGACTCCACTGAAAGGGGAACCCCTGTTCTGGAAGAGACCCAAGAGGTGTAACCATAGTTGGCCATAACAGTTACAAGAATAACCACATGCATGTCTAATGGTGTCAAATGACCTAGAGCACATACACGTACAGTAGTTTTTCTGGCTCCTTCTGAAATAAATAATTGCCACATATGTACTGAAAAATTCACAATAACAGCAGGCAGGCTCAGGGTCAGGACAGGCAGAGGTTCGTAAACGGGTCAGAGTCAGGCAGGTACAGAACGGCGGGCAGGCTCGGGGTCAGGTCAGGCAGAATGGTCAGAACTGGGGAAACTAGGAAACAGAACCCTGAGAAAGCAGGAAAATGGGAAAACAAACTGGTAAGACCTGACAAGACAAACTGGCAACAGACAAACAGAGAACACAGATATAAATACACTGGGGATAATGAGGAAGATGGGTGACTGTGGAGGGAGGTGGAGACAAGCACAAAGACAGGTGAAACAGATCAGGGTGTGACATTTACAAACGCAACCGAAATGGTTACCTGCATAGTGGTCTTTTGTTAAGATAATGTATCTAGCTAGCTAGCTAAACAATGAACCGTAATCCCAACTCATGATGTGACTACCCTGCATGAATCTGCAGGCAGCTAACCAACCAGGTTCAAACTAGCCAAGCAAATGGCTCTGAGATACGAATAATAAGATCATACACATAACGAAAGGCTAGTGAGCCAGCCAGCTAATGTTAGCTAGCTAACAGTACACTTTAACTTGAAATGAAACCACTTCCTGTCAAAATGAGAGACATGTAATATCTAAAAATGTAGCTAGTAAGACTAATTTACCCGTATACATCATTGATGTATGTGTCTCCCATCGGAGGGCATGGTTCCCCTTAGTTTGAAGATGTAATCCGGAGACAGGTGTTTTCTTCATCTCCTTAGCTATAAAACTCAAATTACACTGATTTCAAAACTTGGTCCTCTAGAAAGTGGAGAGCAACACTTACGCAGTTTTACAACGTGAATTTGTTTTTAAAAAGACGCATTAGACAGGATTACCTACACATACTGACCAGCTCATATAGACAGAAGCGTGATATATGGCAGACCAATCAAAACTCATCTCTCGGCATGTCCAGCCCACTCATTATCATGGCTAGCAGGAAAGTTGCTGACTTTTTCTGTGGCTAAACCAACTAGGCTTGTAACTTTTATTCATATTTCCAGACAAGTTTGTCATGAAGGCAAATGAAAGGTCACATGTTCGAGAAGGCATTTCTGCAAAAACAAACACACTTTGATAAAAAATTCAAGGTTACGTTCAAACGGCTCTCCTGTGAAGTAGTGACCCGCAAAAGACGCCTAGTTTCCTGAAACGGGTCACATATTGTCCAGAAATGATGGTTCATCAAATGGCTTTGAAGCTAATTGAGCATCAAACAGCACTAGGTATATGGCTACTTTAGTACCTATTCCAAATGAGATGTGTGTGAATTGCTTTTAGTCATATTATCCTGCAATTGGTTGTGCACACCCACACACGTGCACACACACACACATGCACACATGCACGCACACAGTGTAGCTGTAGCATGTTAGGTAATACAAACTAAGCACAGATACATTGCATATGGATGATCTAAATTGAGGCATCATCTGTAGGCCTACATATTTATGATCCTTTTTCCAAAGCTGTTTGGAATATCTCTGTTTGTCTTCCCCATACTAAGTGTTTTGTCATGCTTTCAATGCATGACTCACAGTTCAATTCTATTTCTCTCTCTCTCTTTCTCACTCTCAGTTTTACAAGCAGACACGTTTTCTATTCATCTCATCTCTCAACACAGAGCATCTATGGGAAAACGTGATCGCGATGACATTGAGCGAGTGCAGTAATTTCGATAACAAGGGAAAGCAGGCTTCTGTAGAGCTCGAGAGTGGTACTTTTATACTATTATCTGTACCATCATTTCACTTAAGTGCCCAAAGCACATCCCCAGGATCTCAACAATGGCTGGAAGCAAAGTTTACGCTGTGAAACCTCATGTCGTTTCAAGGCTTTGCTTTGTTGATAAGAACACCCAAAACTCATTTTGTCTGTTTGTTTACTTTATTTTTATTTCAGCTAGGCCTACATATGATAGTCTTTTTTGGAGTATTTTTGGCTGATGCAGCATTTGAGTTTCATTTGAGATCTATAATTGATATCACTTGTTAAGTCCACTTCAAATAGTGTAGATGAAGGGGTGTCATTCAGAGGGTGAATGGACAAGACAAAAGATTTAGGTACCTTTGAACAGGGTATTGTAGTAGGTGCCAGGCGCACCGGTATGTGTCAAGAACTGCAACGCTGCTGTGTTTTTAAAGCTCAACTATTTCCCGTATGTATCAAGAATGGTCCACCATCCAAAGGCATTCCAGCCAACTTGAAACAACTGTGGGAAGCATTGGAGTGAACATGGGCCAGCATCCCTATGGAACGCATTCAACAGCTACAGAGTCCATGCCCCGACGAATTGAAGCTGTTCTGAAGGGAAAAAGGGGGGTGTGCAACTAAATATTAGGAATGTGTTCTTAATGTTTGTACACTCAGTGTACATTTAAATAGGCACGAAGCTGCTTAAAATAGCCTATTCATGTGTCGTTCCGCTCTAACCGGGCTTGCAGCTCACTCGCTTTAAGAAATAATTTCCGCGGTTTAAAAATACCCCAGACGAGGCTTTCAAGAACAAAGAGGGGGATCTGCGTTGCATTAAAATGAGGTGCCATGCGTGAGGCTTTTAAAGTTAACTGAATGAGAACGATCGGGATGGATTTCTCTATATGTGTTTATGGGCCTTTGAAGGGGCCCTTTGTGTGTGAGTATGTGTGTGTTATGCGTTAGCTATAATGATTAATTGAAGGTCGGCACACTCCCCCTACTACCATTTTGAAATGGGAAATATCTATAAACTGTGAAATTAGATATACTGGAGTGCATGTTTTGGTGATTAGGGTTTTGTTTGAATGTGAATTAGGTAGAGTTGCATTGCTAAAGGATTAAGATTAAGTAACTTCTGCTTAGTTGATAAGTCAGATAAATGTACATGGATGTGTTCATTAGGGCAGGGGCCAGCCGGTACAAAAATCAGCCATACACACATAATCACCAGACATACACCCTGACCCTACACATCCTCCTTAGACACAGGCAGTAGTGCTAGCTGACACACAACATTGGCAGTACAGTACAGCGTTTCTCAAGACCCAATCACCATCTCTTCAAATACAAACGCTAAAACACCACCGGAGATACAGCTCACCACTATAACTGTGCCTCTGTTCTAGCCATTTTGTTTCTCACAGTGTTGTGCTGTCTATCTCCCAGAATCTTCTCTGCTGTCACAATCATTCAAAATAATAGATTTACCTTCCTTGAAAATCCATCTATACCGCCAAAGATGACAATGTTGTATCTTGAAAAAAAAGCATTGGAATTAAAAGTGATATGTTTAACCTATTAACCTGCTTCATTATTTATGTATTACCAGTTCATGAAGAACAACTCCAATTTCATACATTATTGAAAATTTGTCTTGAATAAGTAAGAATAAAAAAGTTAAAATAACTTCTTAGATTTGATGGAGACATTATACATCTCAGTACCTTATCAATTTATGATTTGTATCAATGTGGACGAGAGACAGGGGAGCAGGATCAGAGTATTTTTGCTGAGCAATGCAACGAAGCTGGATCATTCTGGAAATGATACCTGCTCTATCTACATGCTGCAAAGACTCCCTAACTCTTTGCCATTGTACACGATGGCCCATTTCTTGGAGACTTCCCTTTGACCATTCTAAAGCCCGCATGGGGCATCCTTGCCTTAATGGCCCTGACTTTCTGGTCTAACTCTTCATCTGACATCAGAATAGCATTCCCTGACAGACATATTGTGTTCTTTCATCCTGCTGTAAAAAAAGCTAACTCATGAAATATGATTATATATCGACTATGAAACAAATAGGACATGGCCTGCTTATGAGTTGTCATGAAAGAAAGTTAGATGAATTCAACTGAAAATGGCAAGAACAGGCGTTCGTAGCTAAATGCTTTTGGTTAGCTTGAGAATAATAATTGCATGATTTATCATTCTACGGTATGCATGTATCTATGTAATATAGTAGAATGTTATGAACCGACACTGAATCGTAGGAGCTAACTACTAGCTATGTAAAAGTTGGACGGAAGAACGCCCAGTGCTGCTTACCTGAGATGCCATTATCACACAGTCTTTCTTCGTAGGTGTCCGCTATGTGTCGGAAAGAAAGGCTGTATTGGTTGTAGCCAAACTGACACTCAAAAAATGGCCAAAATGGAGGGTGGTCAAATTAAATTGGAGTTTTGTTTTCAAATAAACATTTTGTTCTCAAATTATTTTGGGGTAATAAAATGCATAAAGTTTTGTGCTCTATTACAAAATATTTGATTGCAAATTTCTTTTTTTACTTTGAAGCCTCGTTTTTGCTTTCAGAACAATTATTTTGTATTGAAAATAAAAAACTTTTGCTCTCGACAAAAAGACATCCATTTGTTGCAAGTTGGAGAGGGGGGCTAATAGCTGAACAATAGCCTATTCAACCTTTACTAAAGAATAGTCTAATAGCCGAGCTAGGTGTGAAACACTCCCGTCCTATCACAGACCAGATTTGCCCTAACGACCAAGAGGGAGTTAGAGCACTGATTATGCTTTTGGGTCCCAATGCACTACTGTGTCTCTGACAATGAATGGGCAATATTAACCAAATAATACACTGATAATTGTGCACGACTTCAAATGAAACAAGCAGGGAGCAGGTTTCGAACCCTCAACTTTCTTGCCCGAAGTCCAGCGTGCTATCGACTGTGCACCAAAAGCATGCTCAAGCCGCAGAGTCGATAGAGCGCGTCCTCCTGGTAGCTTGCTACTCAATGTAATAAAGTAATGACTTTTAAAATATTTTACCTTACACGTTATGTTGGCTGACAATTTGTTAGCTACGATGTCCTTACGAACCACATATCATATCATTACAGAATGTATGTACCGGTATGTTAGCTATCTACCTAACGTTGCCAGTATATTAACTATAGGCTATCTAACTACCCAACGTTTATTGACTTAATTATTCACCTTCATTCTTTACTTAACTAAATGGTATCGTCGTTGTGCGTTCTCAATGGACATTTGGGAATTTTTGTAAATTTGTTCTGGCTATCTACTCCGATTTCAGAGCACTCTTGTCTGAGTGTACAAGAGCGCAGAATAATGAATTTACAAGCGCTCAACACCCGTTGAATATGGCCGGTGTCAGTAAACGTCGACAAAAAAGCATAATTCAATTGTTTCCAGCAGCACAGTTAGTCACCAATGCTCTGGTTAACATGAAAACTGCCTAACCAGCTCTGCTAGGGCAAGTAAAAGGGTCAGCGTGGTCTCATTTGTGTCTGGAAGTAGCTTGCAAGCTAGCCAACGTTAGCTTGGGTGCTTGACTGCCGTTGTAAGGCCAGAACGCTCAAATCAACCCTACTCCTCAGCCCGAACATCCAGTGTGCGCTCCGAAAGCGAAACGGTCTGAATTTACCCAGGGTTTTTTCAAAGGTTTGGACACACCTACTCATTCCAGGATATTTTTACTATTTTCTACATTGTAGAATAATAGTGGAGACATCACAACTATGAAATAACACATATGGAATCAGTTAAGAACAAATTCTTATCTACAAGGACAGCCTACTCATTCCTCCCCATCTGGGAATTGAACCCCGGTTTCCAGCGTGCCCTCCCCGTCGCTGGTAATGCCGATATGGAAGACTATCAAATGCTTCTCAAAGATGCTCTCAGGTGGTCAAACTAGTACTAACTTGCATTAACAGAAAAAATGGCTGACAATTAAATGACGTACCATAGGATGCAGCGGCAGCCCGCAAGGTGTGCCACAGTATGACAGAACTTTTAAAGGAGGAACCACTGTACGATCAGAAAGCATTTTTCTCTTGAGTACATGGGGGGAGAGGAGAGTGTCTCGCTCATTACAACAGCAGGCCCCAGCGAGGGCACAGGAACAGGGGAGGCACTTTTATTATTCTCATATTTATCATGAGGATAATACGGTTTGACCAAAATCATGGTTTTATCTGACCCCAAAATAGGATGTTCTAACTTCTATGGGCTAGGTGGGACGCTAGCGTAGCATGGCGCGAAATACAAAACAGCAAAAATCTCATCTTTTCATTTTCTCAAACAATCAACTATTTTACACCATTTTAAAGATAAACTTCTCGTTAATCTAACCCCATCGTCCGATTTTCAAAAGGCTTTATGGCGAAGGCATAAAATTAGATTATGTTAGGACATAAACTTCACAAGAAAAACCACACAGCCATTTTCCAAACAAGGACATGCATCACAAAAAACAAAAATACAGCTAAAATATTCACTAACTTTTGATGATCTTCATCAGATGGCACTCATAGGACTTCATGTTACACAATACATGTCTGTTTTGCTTGATAAAGTTCATATTTATATCCAAAAACTCCATTTTACATTGGCGCGTGATGTTCCGAAAATGTATTCCCACCAAAACTCCCGGTGAATGAGCACATCAATTTACAAAAATACTCATCATAAACGTTGATAAAATTTACAACAGTTATTGAAAGAATTATAGATATACTTCTCCAGATTTTAAAATAGCTTTACGGAGAAAGCACATTTTTCAATATTCTGAGTACATAGCTCAGCCACCAAAGCAAGCTATACAGATACCCGCCAAGTTCTGGGGTCAACTAAACTCAGAATTACTATTATAAATATTCTCTTACCTTTGCTGATCTTCGTCAGAATGCATTTCCAGGACTCCTACTTCCACAAAAAATGTTATTTTTGTTCGAAATACTCCATATTTATGTCAAAATACCTCCGTTTTGTTCGTGCGTCAAATAGTTCCATTACCGTTCGTAGAAACATGTCAAACATTGTTTACAAGCAATCCTTAGGGTCTTTTTAACATAAAACATCGATAATATTCCAACCGGACAGCGTATTCATTACAGAGGAAAAAGAAGGAGCGGCGTGCCAAATGTGCCCACGCAGTAAACAACTCACTGGTCCCAGGCAGTCCACTCATTGACTGAGCTCCTATTTTCTGCCCAGTAACAGGAGAAGGATGAAACACGTTTCTAAAGGCTGTTGACAGCCAATGGAAGCCTTAGGAAGTGCAACGTGACCCCATAGACACTGTAGTTTTGATAGGGATTCAAAAGAAGAACTACAATTCTCAGATTTCCCACTTACTGGTTGGATTTTTCTCAGGTTTTTGCCTGCCATATGAGTTCTGTTATACTCACAGACATCATTCAAACAGTTTTAGAAACGTCAGAGTGTTTTCTATCCAAATATACTAATAATATGCAAATATTTGACTCTGGGCCCGAGTATTAGGCAGTTTACTCTGGGCACGCTTTTCATCCGAAAATGAAAATACTGCCCTCTATACATTAAAAAGTTAAAGGAAGGTGACAATGTAAAATGTGCTCTTTCTAGGTTTACAGGCAGCCTTTGCATTTTTTTATGATCAGAATGCATTTTTCTCTTGAGTATATGGGGGAGAGGAGAGTGTCTTGCGCATTACAAATCAAATGTTATTTGTAACATGCGAGTCAATATGCGGGGGTACAGGTTTGTCGATGTAATTTGTACATGTAGGTAGGGGTAAAGCAACTATGCATAGATAATAAACAATGTGTAGCAGCAGTGTAGAACAAAGGGGGGGTCAATATAAATAGTCAGAGTGGCTAATTGATGGCTTGGCCTTTTGGACCTAGACATGGTTCTCCGGTACCGCTTGCCGTGTGGTAGCAGAGAGAACAGTCTAAGAATTGGGTGACTGGAGTCTTTGACAATTTTTTGGGCCTTCCTCTGACACCGCCTAGCCTATAGGTCCTGAATGGCAGGAAGCATGGCCCCACTGATGTACTGGGCTGTACGCACTACCCTCTGTAGCAATTGCCATACCAGGCGGTGATGCAAACTGAGGGGCCCCCGTGTTGAGGATCAGCGTGGCAGATGTGTTGTTGCCTACCCTTACCACCTGGGGGTGGCCGATTTAGGATTCCAGGATCCAGTTGCAGAGGGAGGTGTTTAGTTCCAGGGTCCTTAGCTTAGTGATGCGCTTTGTGGGCACTATGGTGTTGAACGCTGAGCTGTAATCAATGAACAGCATTTTCACATCGGTGTTCCTTTTGTCCAGGTGGCAAAGGGCAGTGTGGAGTCTGATTGAGATTGCGTCATCTGTGGATTTGTTGGGGAGGTATGCGAATTGGAGTAGGTCTATGGTTTCTGGGATGATGGCGCTGATGTAAGCCATAACCAGCCTTTCAAAGTACTTTATGGCTACAGACATGAGTGCTACAGGGCGGTAGTTATTTAGGCATGTTACCGTCGCTTTCTTGGGCACAGGACCTATGGTGGTCTGCTTGAAACATGTAGGTATTACATACTCGGTCAGGGAGAGGTTGAAATTGTCAGTGAAGACACTTGCCAGTTGGTCTGCGCATGCTCTGAGTACACGTCCTGGTAATCCGTCTGGCCCTGCGGCCTTGTGAATTTTGAACTTTTTAAAGGTCTTGCTCAAATAGGCTACGGAGAGCGTGATCACACAATAGTCCGGAACAGCTGGTGCTCTCATGCATGCTTCGGTGTTGCTTGCCTCAACGCGAGCATAAATGGTCTGGTAGGTGTCTGGTAGGCTCGCATCACTGGGCAGCTCACGGCTGGGTTCCCCTTTGTAGTCCGTAATAGTTTGAAAGCTCAGCCACATCCGACAAGCGTCAGAGCCAGTGTAGTAGGATTCAATCTTAGTCCTGTATTGACACTTTGCCTATTTGATATTTCGTCTGAGGGCATAGCGGGATTTCTTATAAGCGTCAGGATTAGTGTCCCTCTCCTTGAAAGCGGCAGCTCAAACCTTTGGCTCAGTGCGGATATTGCCTGTAATCCATGGCTTCTGGTTGGTATATGTACGTATTGTCACTGTGGGGACGACGTCATCAATGCACTTATTGATGAAGCCGGTAACTGAGGTGATATACTCCTCAATGTCATTGGATGAATCTCGGAATATTCCTGTATGTGCTAGTAAAACTGTCCTGTAGAATAGCATCCGCGTCATCTGACCACTTCCATCTTAAGCGAGTCACTGGTACTTCCTGCTTTAGTTTTTGCTTGTAAACAGGAATCAGGAGGATATAACTATGGTCAGATTTGCCAAATGGAGGGTGAGGGAGAGCTTTGTTTGCGTCTCTGTGTGTGGAGTAAAGGTGGTTTAGAGGTTTTTTCCTTCTGGTTGAACATGTGACATGCTGGTGGAAATTAGATACAACAGATTTAAGTTTGCCTGCATTAACTAGGAGCGCCGCTTCTGGATGAACATTTTCTTGTTTGCTCATGGCCTTATACAGCTTGTTGATTGCAGTCTTAGTGCCAGCATCAGTTTGTGGTCATAATAGACGGCTACAAAAAATATAGATTAAACTCTCTTTTGGTTGATAGTGTGGTCTACAGCTTATCATGAGGTACTTTGCATCTTGCGAGCAATACCTCGAGACTTCTTTTTATTAGACATCACGCACCAGCTGTTATTGACAAATAGACACACCCCCACCCATCATCTTACCAGATGTAGCTGTTCTGTCCTGCCGATGCACGGAAAACCCAGCCAACTGTATATTATCTGTGTCGTCGTTCAGCCACAGTGAAACGTAAGATATTAACATTTTGAATGTCCCGTTGGTAGGATAGTCTCGAATGGAGATTATCCAGTTTATTCTCCAGTGATTTCACTTTGACCAATAGAACGGATGGTAGAGGCAGGTTGTGTGTCGGCGTGCAACCGCAGGGTGCATGTGATGCTTGTAATGCTGTAGTGCCTAGGTAGAGGTTAGTTGCATGTCCGCTTACCATGTGCTTGCATACTCTTGCTTGCAGCTCGCTGCCGCCGACTAACCCTTGTGGTGAATTGTGGAGCAGCTTCATGCACAAGTCTCCCCTTGCCGGTACAAAGCCTCTCCATGACCAAAACTCCTGTCGGGCCTCCTCGCGACGACACACGTTAATTGGTTGTCTTGAAACTCTAGGCTAACTGGCAGGGGATCTCGGGGGAGCAGCAGTGGGCCCCAGAGATGCATCTGTACAGGCCCACCTCTATGTGGACATGTCCTGGCAGCCATCAACCACGGTCCCAATGGCCTTGTCGGTTAGTCTGGTACGACAAAGGCTAGGGGAGCACACCCTGAGAGAAAATTAAATAACTTCCTTTGCGTATGTATCCACTTCTGACCTCGGTGAAGCCATCAACCAAAACCGGACTAAAGTCTGGCAGCATTGGGGTGTCTGGTGATGGGGGCAGGAGTGAATGCACCGGGAGCCCTTAATCAGACCCCTGCACGCCAGCAGCACAGGGCTATTATGGTCACCAGCATCTGGGACTTGAGTGGCAGCTGCTCTCGGCAGACCCCTTTGTCACTGAGCAGCATGATTTAGGAGCCACACTGCTCACCCAGAGAGGCCTAGAAAAGGTGGCCTAAAATTGCCCACTCAGTCCATCCCTGATAGGCTTCCGCACCTATCAGGACTTCCACTCAGCGGTCGAAAAATGCTAAAGAAAATAATTCCCTTGAAACTAGCAACATGGAACATCAGAACTCTTTTGGACACCGACGATAATTGCGATAGACCCCATCGGAGAACAGCTTTAATTGCTGCAGAACTAAGGCACAACAACATTGACATTGCTGCCTGAGTGAGACCAGGTTCTTGGATGAAGGTTCCCTGAAAGAGGAGGGAGAAAGTTGCACCTTCTTCTGGAAAGGTTACCCTCCTGGTTACCCTCCTACTGGCAATTAGGAACAGCCTTCTACCCAGTCTCACCGAAACAACTGTCGGCATAAGTGAAAGACTCATGTCCCTTTTCCCCCTAGCCAAGACGCGTTATGCTACTCTTATCAGTGCATATTCGCCAACGTTACCATCTGAAAATGAGGCAAAGGACTGCTTCTACCAGTCACTAGATGAGGCCCTTCACCGCATCCCCAGGAATGACAAGATCTTTCTGCTGGGTGACTTCAACGCTAAGGTGGGACAGAACAACAGGATATGAAGTGGATTGCTGGGTAGGTTTGGTCTTGGCCAGGTCAATGACAATGGCATGAAACCGCTAACTCTATGTGCCGAGCACGATCTCATTGTCACTAACACCTTGTTCCAGCAGAATAACAAGTATAAAACAACATGGATGCACCCACGCTCCAAACACTTCCACCTGATCAACTACGTCATAGTGAGATGTTCTGACACTAATGACGCCCTACTGACATGTGCCATGAGAGGCGCAGAATGCAAAACTCTAGGTGAGAATACGTCACCCCAAATGCAGAAGTCCAGTAAGAGGCGTCTGCTCTGTATCTGGCTTGAGAAAACCGCAGTAAGGGATGAGTTCCGTCGCTCTCTCGCTGAAAGGCTGAGGGAGACTGAGCCTCTTCTTAGTGCAGAGGACCCCATGGACCAGAAGTGGGCATCTGTTAGCTCAGTGCTCTATCAGGCAGTGGCCCACTCCATTTGCTAAAGAGGTCGGAAATATTGGGACTGGTTCGATGAGAATCTCGGACACCATCATAATCTTATTGGACAATATGCACAAAGCGCACAGGGCAACTCTCAACAACTCCACATCTGCTACCCTTCGAAAGCAATGGTGTTCATTGGGCAAGGAAGTGCAAACAACCTTGCATGCTGTGCAGAACAAATGGTGGACGAATAAGGCACAGGAAATTCAGATTTATGCTGACAAATATGACATGCACAATTTATACAACTCAACTAAAGCTATCTATGGCCCTAGAAGTCGCTCCATTACCCCCATGAAAACAGCTGATGGTTTGACTCTCGAAGGACCAAAACCAGATCCTGATGAGGTGGGCTGACCACTTTGAAGCACTACTCAATCAGCATTCTCCTCCATCCTTGAAGAACTGTCTGTCCGTCCACCCATTCAAGACCTCAACCATTCAGCATTCTTCCAAGAGGTGTTATCAGCTATCCGTTCCCTCAAGATCAACAAGACTCCTGGCGCTGACAGCATCCCGGCAGAGCTATTTAATAAGGGAGGTTACTTCTGCACCTGAACGCTCCGCCAGTAGATCGCTGAAGTTTGGGACCGGGAGATCGTCCCCCAGTAAACATTGTCACCATCTACGTGCCTTGCAAAAATATTCATCCCTCTTGGCGTTTTTCCTATTTTAGTGCATTACAACCTGTACTTTAAATTGATTTTTATTTCGATTTCATGTAATGGACGTAAACACAATAGAATTTTTTTTTTTTTTATTGAAAAAATCCTAAACGAAAAAGTGGTGCGTGCATATGTATTTACCCCCTTTGCTATGAAGCCCCTAAATAAGATCTGGTGCAACCAATTACCTTCAGAAGTCACATAATTAGTTAAATAAAGTCCACCTGTGTGCCATATAAGTGTCACATGATCTCAGTATATATACACCTGTTCTGAAAGGCCCCAGAGTCTGCAAGACCACTAAGCAAGGGGCACCACCAAGCAAGCAGTACCATGAAGACCAAGAAGCTCTCCAAACAGGTCAAGGACAAAGTTGTGGAGAAGTACAGATCAGGGTTCAGTTATAAAAACATATCTGAAACTTTGAACATCCTACGGAGCACCATTTAAATCCATTATTAAAAAATTGAAAGAATATGGCACCACAACTAACCAGCCAAGAGAGGGCCGCCCACCAAAACTCACAGACCAGGCAAGGAGGGGAATAATCAGAGAAGCAGCAAAGACACCAAAGATAACCCTGAAGGAGCTACAAAGCTCCACAGCGGAGATTGGAGTATCGGTCCAAAGGACCACTTTAAGCCGTACACTCCATAGAGCTGGGCTTTACAGAAGAGTGACCAGAAAAAAAGCATTGCTTAAAGAAAAACATTAGCAAACACATTTGGTGTTCGCCAAAAGGCATGTGGCAGACTCCCCAAAGGTACTCCGGTCAGATGAGACTAAAATTGAGCTTTTTCGCCATCAAGGAAAACGCTATGTCTGGAGCAAACCAAACACCTCTCATCACCCCGAGAACACTATCCTATGGGGGATGTTTTTCATCAGCAGGGACTGGAAAACTGTTCAGAATTGAAGGAATGATGGATGGCGCTAAATACAGGGAAATTCTTGAGGGAAACCTGTTTCAGTCTTCCAGAGATTTGAGACTGGGACAGAGGTTCACCTTCCAGCAGGACAATGACCCTAAGCATACTGCTAAAGCGACATTCGAGTGATTTAATGGGAAACATTTAAATGTCTTGGAATGGCCTTGTCAAAGCCCAGGCCTCAATCCAATTGAGAATCTGTGGTATAATTTAAAGATTGCTGTACACCAGCGGAACCCATCCAACTTGAAGGAGCTGGAGCAGTTTTTCCTTGAAGAATGGGCAAAACTCCCAGTGGCTAGATATGCCAAGCTTATAGAGACATACCCCAAGAGACTTGCAGCTGTAATTGCTACAAAACGTGGCTCTACAAAGTATTGATTTTGGGGGGGTGAATAGTTATGCACACTCAAGTTTTCAGTTTTTTTGTCTCATTTCTTGTTTGTTTCACAAAAAAAAATATTTTGCATCTTCAAAGTGGTAGGCATGTTGTGTAAATCAAATGATACAAACACCCAAAAAATCTATTTAAATTCCAGGTTGTAAGGCAACAAAATAGGAAAAATGCTAAGGGGGGTGAATACTTTCGTAAGCCACTGTGTAAGAACAAGGGTGACAAGTCCATCTGCGGCAACACCCGGGGAATATCTCTTCTGGCTGTTGCCGGCAAGGTCCTGGCCAAGGTGATGCTACACAGGCTGGTGAACAATATCACAGAGGAACTGCTGCCAGAGTCACAATGCGGCTTCAGAAAGAGCAGGAATACGGTCGGCATGATATTCAGGGCACGGCAACTCCAGGAGAAGTGCAGTGAACAACATCAGGACCTTTTCATGGCCTTCGACACTGAGCAGGGAACTACTATGGTGCAGTCTACTTAAATGTGGCTGTCCAGACAAATTTGTCAACATCCTTTGCCAGTTCCACGATGGGATGATGGCTCAGGTCGCCATAGGAGGGCAGGAGTCAGTGCCCTTAGGATTAAGCATCAGTGTGAGGCAGGGGTGTGTGATGGCACCGGTACTCTTTAACATCTTCCTCCTATGTGTCACCCAGCTTCTCCACAAGGAGCATGAGGACAGCAGCGGGGATGCGGTGGACTTCAGGCTGGATGGAAACCTATTCAACATCAGGAGACTCCAAGCATCCACCAAGGTTTTAACAAAGCGGTTTCTTGAGCTGCAGTATGCTAATGACTGTGCTCTTGTGGCCCATACTCCGGAAGACCTTCAGTCCGTCCTTGTAGTGGCTGTGAAGGTCTATAGCAGGATGGGACTGTCTATCAACACCACTAAGACAAAGGTGGTCTACCAATGGAGATCCAGCCCTCCACCCACCATGCCTGTCTTCACCATTGAACACAAATCACTGGCAATAGTCCCGTCCTTCAAATACCTGGGCAGCATCCTCTCGACTGCAGCATCAACCTCGATATTGAAAATAAGATCAAGCAAGCATTAGCTGCCTTCGGGAAACTCAGACGCAGGGTCTTCCAAAACAGGAATCTCCACCTCCACACCAAAGTCATCGTCTATCAAGCCGTCTGCATCATCACACTTGTTTACAGCTATGAAGCCTGGGTCACTTACAGTCGCCATAACAAGCAGCTTGAGCGATTCCACATAAGATCCCTGCAGCGCATCCTGGGAATCACCTGGTGCAACCGTGTGCCCCGTACAGAAATACTTGCTAAGACCAACTGCAAGAGTATGGAGACCATGGTCACCCAAAATAAACTTGCTGGCTTGGTCATGTCATTAGAATGTGACAGGAGCGCTTGCCGTAGAACATCCTGTATGGCCAGCTACATCTTGGCTGGTGGTCTGTATGGGGGCAGATGAAGTGATAAATAGGAAGTTTTAAAGAAAATGTGCTCTTTCTAGGTTTATAGGCACCCTTTCCATTTATTACGATCCATGATCTTGGTTGTTTAACTGATGTCAGAGTTGCATCAGTTCTCTTTGCTGATGGCGCATTTGACTTTGAATGTGAGTTTGTGTGACCTCAGCTCAGCCTATCAGAAAACTGGGCCGGCCCATCTTAGTAGGGGTGCCGGCCTTTTCTCACGGATCAGCCAACGGCTCATAATAGATTAGTATCGAGTCCAGTTAGTCCCTCGTATTTGAATCCAGATAGTCCCTCACTGTTTTAGTCAGTTTTTTCATTTGATGCTCAGTGAACACAACCATGATATTGAACATCCCATAGTAACTCAAAAAGTATTATAGTTGCATCTAGGGATACTCTAGATGCATCAAATTATGTATGCAACCCTTGGAAAAATGTCCAACAGAAAATTATACTTTTCTAACTGATGCTTTAAGACAATGACGATAGCTTGGTTCCTCCGTTGGGGTTGTATCATCCGCAGATGTGATTTGTAGTCACGCCTCTGCCTCACGCGCCTTGCTCTTTGTCACTGTCACTCAGTGGGGTCCCTATGGTTTCTTGGGTCAGAGGTCATGTGTGATTGTTTCAGTGAAACTGTCCGTGGACTGGTGTGGCACTGTGTGGCTTGGAGTCGACTGAAGGTCAGGAATGGTGAAGGCATACGAGGGAACATCTGGCTAGCTCCCTCTTGCTCTCTCTCTCTCTCTCTCTCTCTTGCGTATGTGATGTGGTGTACTGGCAACCTGGGGAGGGGTTAGAGGGGAGAGGGATTCAGTGTAAGTGTACAGTAAGTGTAAGTGATTCAGGCATTCATACAGACAGACAGGCAGACATACCAAAGATTTTCTTTATTGAGACATCCTCAAGTATAAGCCAAAAATTGTTTACACACATACCATGCTCATGAAACCTCCCTAGAGTGACAGAAGAGAGGCAGCGACACAGACACAGACGGATAGAGGAGACAAAGAGAGAAGGAGAGAGGAGACAGTGAAAGAGAGAGACAGAAAAATAGGGGAAAAAGAGAGGTGTAAATAAGTGAGAGGAGGGAGAACAGTGAGCTATAGTGAGAACCAGTGAAGAGAGAGAATCTCTGAAATTATTAAGTGTGTGAGTGTGTGTTTGTGTGTGTGCGTGCAAGTGTGTGTGTGTGCTTTTGCGTGCATATATAGAGTATAGCTAGATGTGTGTGTGTGTGCATGAGTACTTTCACGTGTGTGTGAGAGATTATAAATAAAGAATTTCCCTGTGAATTAATACTAACTCTAAAACAGCCATGTGAGTTAGGGACAGCTCATTGTTTACTCCTGCTCTGCCCAATTACCTCTGCTGTTTTTAACACTACCACCATAGATATAGAAAATCCGACAATGTATTCAGCACTGCTAGATCTGCTCATGCTTTATAGATCAGGTTTACACATTGACTTCTTGCTACTGTAATCTATGTACACAGATCTACAGTATGTACTCTGCTGCATGTGTTAGTTTGATAGAGTCTGAGACAATGCATCATGTACACAGTGTGGTACGTGACGAAGCTGTACAGTGTGTGTGTGGGCGGAATGTGTGCCTGTGTGCGAGTGTGTGTGTGTGTGTGTATGTGCATGCGTGCGTGCGTGCATGCGTGTGTGTGTTTGTTTACTCTATAACTGCTTTATGGCAGTAATTAAAAGCAAAGTGATTTGTTCTGGAGGGAGAAACAAACGTTTAATTCAGAGAAGATAGCCTGTCATCTTAGTTGATAATGACACTAATTGGAGGTTGGCTATGATGTTGTTTGTTGCTCTGTTATTATTATTACTGTGTGTGTGTGCGTGCATGTATTAATACCTCACAGAGTAACTCATTTTGGGCCATGTGTTTGGTTATAGGAATGATTTCCTGCATATTGATCGTATGATTTATTTTATTAATCAAATCAAATGTTATTTGTCACATGCTTCGTAAACAGCAGGTATAGACTAACAGTGAAATGCTTACTTCTCCAAAAATGCAGAGGGAGAGAAATAATACAACATTAATAACACATAATAATAAATGTAATAATAAATACACAATGAGTAACGATAACTTGGCTATATACACATGGTACCAGTACTGAGTCGATGTGCAGGGGTACAAGGTAATTGGGGTAAATATGTATACTGTATATAACTAGGAATAAAGATAGACAATAAACTGTAGCAGCAGCATATGTGATGAGTCAAAACAGTTAGTACAAAAAGGATCAATACAGATAGTCCCAGTAGCTATTTAAATAACTATTTAGCAGTCTTATGGCTTGGGGGCAGAACCTGTTCAGGGTTCTTTTGGAACTAGACTTGGTACATCGATACCGAGAACAGTCTATGCCTTGGGTGGAGTCTTTGATAATTTTTAAGACCTTTCTCTGACACCGCCTGGTATAGAGATGGCAGGGAGCTTGGCCCCAGTGATGTACTGGGCTATACGCCCTCTGTAGCGCATTGCGGTCAGATGCCAAGCAGTGTTTCAGCCAAGCAAGATGCTCTCAATGGTGCAGCTGTATAACTTTTTGAGGATCTGAGGGCCCATGCTAAATCTTTTCAGTCTCCTGAAGGGAAAGAATAGTTGTCGTACCCTCTTCACAACTGTGTTGGTGTGTGTAGACCATGATTGATCCTTAGTGATGTGGACATAAAGGAAGTTGAAGCTCTCAACCCACTCCACTACAGCACCGTCGATGTGAATGAAGGCGTGCTCAGCCCGCTGTTTACTGTAGTCCACAATCAGCTCCTTTGTGATGCTGGCATTGAGAGAGAGGTTGTTGTTTTGACACCACACTGGCAGGTCTCTGACCACTTCCCTATAGGCTGTCTCACTGTTGTAGGTAATCGGCAATCTTAATAATGGTGTTGGAGTCATGCAAGGCCACGCAGTCGTGGGTGTACAGGGAGTACAGCAGGGGACTAAGTAGCCACCCCTGAGGGGCCCCTGTGTTGATGGTCAGTGTGGTGGATGCGTTGTTGCCTGCCCTCACCACCTAAGGGTGGCCCATCAGGAAGTCCAGGATCCTGTTGCAGAG
This sequence comes from Salmo trutta, assembly GCF_901001165.1. Lineage (NCBI taxonomy): Eukaryota > Metazoa > Chordata > Actinopteri > Salmoniformes > Salmonidae > Salmo > Salmo trutta. The sequence goes on along the minus strand of NC_042957.1, from coordinate 38,994,997 downwards.
CGAGGTGTTCAGTCAGGTAGAGATTGAAAATGTCCGTAAAGAATATTCTACCAATATTCTTTTGGAATTTAGTCATGTAGTAACATTGGGTATGTATGTGCACTTAGACTTGCTGTAGACCTATTTCAAAGATAGGAAGTGTATAAACGCACGCATGTACGCACACACACACACACACACTATAGCACCCAGAGAGCAAATGCGTGAGAAGTCAGTCAAAAAAGCATGTCCTCTCCTGCTGCCTGGTTACAGAGGCCCCATGTTGGCTGTGTCCCAAATGGCACCCTATTCCCTATAGGAAACCCATAAGGCTTTGGTAAAAAGTAATGTACTATGTAAGGCACTAGTCCAACTCATTCCACGCAGGGCTGTGTCAGCTGGTTTTTGCTCTTCCCTTGTACTTGATTGATGAATTAAGGTCATTAATTAGCAAGGAACTCCCCTCACCTGGTTGAATAGGGTCCCATTTGTGACGCAGGCACTGAATCCCTCCTTAAACCAGGGTTAGAATGGTGACTTACCCCCAGGATTAGTGGTCTAAATTAGCAAGGGATGAGAGAGTGAAAGGCAGAACATTCACTTTCATTGACAGTGCCAATGATGTACAGTATGAATGTTATCTTTGTGTCCCAAGGCCACAGGAAAACTTTTATTCACTAGAAAGACATACTGAGGAAGCTCACTTCAAAATGTGTCCTTTCACTGAATTCTATAAACAAGCAGTGTAAACAGAGGCAATAGCCAAGCCAACCTCTCTGAACCCCATCTCTCCCATCCTCACAACACAAGCTTATCCTTGAGTGGATCCAGCTAATTGTATTCTCTTTCATACGAGGATAATTAACCATTCGCTTACATTACAGCTATTTAGTCTATATAAGACCTTAATCTAACGCATATTAAGGGGACAAAAATGAATCTGTTGCGTTGTTACTTTTCATTAAATATAATTTGTGGGTTTGAAACAGAAGTCCATTTTTATATTCAATATTTTCTGCTTCAATTAGTATTTCACACCAGTTCTGTCTGTGCTGTTTGAATCATACACCATTCTATGAAACATTGATACACAGTTGGATATATAATTCTAGGAACTGCCTGGATTAGAAATGGTGCTCTATCAAATTCCTTTCATGGAAGTAGATTCCTTAAATTAATTTAATCCATAACCAAAATAATTATAATGCTAATTCATTCATGCATCCTTAGTCTTAGTAGCATGAGAGGGAGTAGAAAGAACCCTTTTACATGGAACGCAAAAGGGTTCTACCTGGAAACAAAAAGGGTTCTCCAAAGGATTATTTTATGGGGACAACCGAATAAGCCTTTTAGGTTCCAAATAACACCTTTATTTCTAAGAGTGTACTTGTTTCCCCCTCAATGGGGCTTCTGATCTATCTTGCTCTGTGTTATAACTTGGGTTGCACATTTTGGGGAATATTCAAAGGTGAAACGTTCTGCGGGAATTAACGGGAATATATGGGAATTAATGAAAATATATGCAAATAAATATTCATACCATTTAAATGTAGATATTTTTTGCATTGTATATATATACCATATCATATGAAGACAGAAACATAAACCTTTTACCTTATCATAAGTAGACATCATTGCAAATGATTAAATCCTTCCAATAGAAATAAAATAAAACTTGAACTTTAATGAAATGAGTTGACTCTTCACATGGGATGATTTCACTGAACAACAAAAGAAAGGATCCCCAGTGACCCATCGCATTTCCCAAAAACGTTTTCAATATACATCTGTAAAATAATGGTCTAGAAACTAAAACTTTGGTTGTCTTCCTCTCAGGTGTCCATGTCTTCTCCCTGGACCTCCTCAATGTCCACCTCTTGAACATCATACTGAGGCCTCATCTTCACTGTCACTTTCCAATCTTGTTGAGGATGGCTCGTTGTCATGCTCAAAAAGCCCAAAATTTGCCCGGATGGCCACCAATTTTTTAACCCTTGTATTGGTCAGCCTGTTGCGTGTTTTGGTGTTTGTGTTCCCAAACAAGGGCCAGTTGCGCTCTGAGGCGGCTAATGTTGGTGGGATTTGGAGGATGATGGAGGCAACAGGGGAAAGAGCCTCAGATCCACCAAGTCCCTTCCACCAGGTGGCTGATGAGATATGTTGGCACTACTGCCGTATTGCATCTCCATCCCAAAGCCCTTGCTTGGAAGTGTACTTTGCCAGACTGCCAAAAAACTTGCCCTCATCCAGGCCAAGGTGGCGAGACACGGTATTGATGACACCATAGGCCTTGTTGATCTCTGAACCAGACAGGATGCTCTTGCCAGCATACTTGGGATCCAACATGTACGCTGCAGCGTGAATGGGCTTCAGGCAGAGGTCTTCATGCTTTTTGATGTATTTCAGAACTGCAGTTTCTTCTGCTTGGAGAAACAGTGAAGTGGGCAGGGCAGTACAGATTTCTTCTCTTACATGTGCAAGCAGAGTCTGAACATCAGACAGGATGGCATTGTCTCCCTCGATCCGTGCAATGGCTACTGCTATAAGTTTCAGGAGTTTCAGGCTGCTTACCACTCTCTCCCAAAATACATCATCCAGGAGGATCCTCTTGATTCGGCTGTCCATATTGGCAGACTGTGATGTGGCCATTTCTTGGAGAGACTCCTTCCCCTCCAGGAGACTGTCAAACATGATGACAACACCACTCCAACGGGTGTTGCTGGGCAGCTTCAATGTGGTGCTCTTATTCTTCTCACTTTGCTTGGTGAGGTAGATTGCTGCTATAACTTGATGACCCTTCACATACCTAACCATATCCTTGGCTCTCTTATAGAGTGTATCCATTGTTTTCAGTGCCATGATCCTTGAGGCGCAGATTCAATGCATGAGCAGCACAGCCAATGGGTGTGATGTGAGGGTAGGACTCCTCCACTTTAGACCAAGCAGCCTTCATGTTCGCAGAATTGTCTGTCACCAGTGCAAATACCTTCTGTGGTCCAAGGTCATTGAAGACTGCCTTCAGCTCATCTGCAATGTAGAGACCGGTATGTCTGTTGTCCATTGTGTCTGTGCTCTTGTAGAATACTGGTTGAGGGGTGGAGATGATGTAGTTAATTATTCCTTGCCCATGAACATTTGACCACCCATCAGAGATGATTGCAATACAGTCTGCTTTCTCTATGATTTGCTTGACCTTCACTTGAACTCTGCTGAACTCTACATCCAGCAAATTAGTAAATAAAGCATGTCTGGTTGGAGTGGTGTATGCTGAGCGAAGAAAATTCAGAAATCTCTTCCAATACACATTGCATGTGAACATCAGAACTGAACCAGTTGCATACACAGCTCGAGCAAGACATTCATCAGCCTTTCTCTGACTACGTTCCTCCATTTAGTAAAAACAACTTCAGATTCCAGGAGGACCATGAGCTGACACCATGAGGTGTCTGATTCATCATTTTCACCTTGAATAGAAGTAGAGGGACTTTTGTAAGAGGTTGCTTGTTGTGAGCCCTGAGGGAACTTTATACACTTGGCTAGATGTAGCTGCATCTTTGTTGCATTCTTCACATATGATTTGGTACAGTATTTGCAAATGTTCACAGTTTTTTCTTCTACATTAGCTGCAGTGAAATGTCTCCACACATCAGATAGTGCCCGTGGCATTTTCCTGTAATGGTGAGAATAAAATAAGTAAAAAAACACCAAATACAATTCCATGTACAGATAAATAGTTAAGCAGTTAGATTAAACAACTATTTTGTAAGATAATTGTTTTAAAATGAAATATGTATGGAAACAGGTGAATTAACTCCCCTCAGTTAGCAGGCTCAAGCAAGCTAAAACCCACATGATAGAAAAAACTATAGCATCTCATTAGTGTGCAAGATCTTGAGAATCAGCTGTACATGTGATGGAAGAATGCACTGTGCATGCAGAGGGTTGCAATTCCATTGAATTGGGGATAGTTTAACCAAAATATGACAAGACCTAGAATTGCCTCGTGTATCCCACAAAAAAACGGTTCACCGTTATAAGCTAACTGTTTTGAGGAATTTAAGAAAAAGTCCCCAAATTCCAGGGCTTAAAACCTGTTGGGGCTAGGGGGCAGTATTGAGAATTTTGAAAAAAATATGTGCCCATTTTTAACTGCCTCCTACACCAACTCAGAAGCTAGGATATGCATATTATTAACAGATTTGGATAGAAAACACTCTGAATTTTCTAAAACTGTTTGAATGGTGTCTGTAAGTATAACAACTCATATGGCAGGCAAAAACCTGAGAAAAATACAACCAGGAAATGAGAATTGTGGCTGTACTATTTTC